>NC_139944.1:52604326-52614326 GCF_963454915.1 Gymnoscopelus microlampas | reverse complement strand
GTACTTTTTTTCACTGACGAAAACGAAATAAGAACTAAGCTACTGTATGATGACTAAAACTATGACTAAATATATTGATAATTTCATCAACAAATAAAAAATAGACTAAAATGTTAGTGCGTGACTAGTGGAGAAGAGATCCAATAGAACTAAGACAAGTCATTTTATGCTTGATGGCGCTCGGGTGTTGTGCTCTAAAAATAGCCGATCTACAAGCTCACAACATGTCGCAGCGCGACGCGTTGTGAACTTGTAGATCGGCTATTTTCAGCATGCAACCAGATGTAAAATCAGCCCTTACGACGCCATCAAGGCACCCGCCAAAATACATTTTAGTCGACTATAATTTTTGATATTTAGTCGACTAAAACTAGACTAAGAGGAAAACATTTCAGATGACTAAAATATGACTAAAACTAAATGGAATTTGATTCAAAAGACTATGACTAAAACTGAATCAAAATTTGCTGCCAAAATCAACACTACAAAGACGTTAGGTCGGTCCTTCCTAGGCAGTATACTGGCGTATAGGTTTGTCAGCATCTGTCCTAGAAACTAATAGATGAATAGATAACGGACAATACGAAACAACAAGTACAAAGCAGACTCACTGCAGGAGCCATTGGAGTTGGTTGTCAAGTAGATGTTGTTCTTGGGACCCCTGCACACGTAGCACATGAAGAAGCAAATACAGAAAAAAACAGAAGGAGAAATGTCATTTAGAGCAGTGGTGGAAAGTACTTAAAGTTTTGAAATGTTTCACAACACCCACTCCATGACTTTCACCCCCGAAAGACTTTTCTATTATATTTTCTATTGAAACGGTGGCGGGCCGTCCTTTCCGCGAAAATGACGTCACCCGGCCGGAAAACAGAAACGGAAATGCACCGGTTTCCTGTTTGGCCAGCAACTACCGCACCGGTTTCCTGTTTGGCCAGCAACTACCGCACCGGTTTCCTGTTTGGCCAGGAACTACCGCGCTAATAGAAAAAGGAATCTCACGCTGTTTTTAAAACATTGTAGGATTTGAAGATGGAAAAACCACAGCAAAAGAAACCACAGCTCACTGTAACTACTGCTCCACTGGCTAAGATAAACGAGAAACGATCCACAGATAGTATAAAACAATTAAAAGAACGCTTTTTGAAACGCTTCCGTCTTCCGGTGAAAACAAATGGAATTCTGGGTAATGCAGGAATAAACGAACGACCTGCAGTGAAGGTAATGACCAGTAGAGGCTGCTAAAAATCGTTATCTGTGGACCTGCCTTAATTGTATTACTTTAAAGTAAAATACCTCAAAATTGTACTTGAGTACAGTACTTGAGTAAATATACTTAGTTACTTCACACCACTGGATTTTAGATATAGCATGTTATTCAGATAAATGCTATAGGGTTCATTGTTTACTTGGGAGCCTAGACTCTATAGGAGGCCCTTACACAGTTCTTCTCTCTGCCCTCTATTTATGTGATTATTTAACTTGTTTACTGACTACTAGAGTTCAATAAAACACTTGTAAAAGCCACTCTGGTTAAATTATAAATTGTTAAATTGAGCCGCGCTGACAGACAGCAAACATGAGCCTCCTCTGTGACTGCTATTGATTAGAGGTTGCGGGGTCTATAACTCTAACCCATTATAACCGGGAACGCATCTGTGTCACTTTGGATTTCTTTGGGCTATTCAAAAATAGCAGGGGGGGGGGGACGTGAAAATGTGTGCAAATCTTTGAATATATATATATATATATATATACATTTTTAACTCAAATCTTTGCTTCTGGGGGTCCCTGGAACAAAGCATTTTTTAGAGAGGGTGGGTCTGCGGACACATCATTTTGGGTGGTCCTTGACATGAAACATACGTTTTTTTGTTTCTTTTTTTCAAACTGTTAGGATTTAGATCAGGGGTCTTCAACGTTTTCAGGCCAAGGATCCCTTGGCTGAGAGCGAGATAAAGTAGGGACCCCCATTATATATTGTATAAAATATTGCATTTTTTCGTAGATTTCATAGGCAGCTTCATAGACTTGTTTCACAGCACTATCATGTTGGATTCATGTTAATGTGTATTTCCAGACATTTAACCATGCACTTAAACAATACTTAGTATACCTGACCTTTCACTCTGTACTTAGTCTGCTCTTTTTCCCCCTACATCAAACCTATACTTGGCCGAAAACAGCAGATCTACAAGCACACAACGCCTCGCAGCACGAGGCGTTGTGTGCTTGTAGATCTGCTTTTTTTGGCTAAAGTTCACCTCAGAATAGGGATGCTGGGTTGAAGTGGTTAATGTAAATATCACAGAAAGATTTGGGCGGACCCCCTGTAGTAACTCTGAGGACCCCCTAGGGGTCCCGGACCCCCTGTTGAAGACCTCTGATTTAGAAGATATTCATAGAATCCCCCAAAAGGGCACAACGGTCCCACCGCACTTTTAATTGACCTCTGAGGCGGAATCTGCCAAATGATTTGTCAATGTGCGTGTGTGTCAAAATGTGTGGATTCTTGGAAAAAAATGCGCAAGACCATGAAATCAGAGATTTGCACACATTTTGACGATTCAAAAATAAATAAATAGCAGATCTATTTTTGAACAGCCCAAGCATAAGATAATGGTTAAAGTGGTTAAAATCTAAAATGACACACAGATGCTTTCCGGGTCTTAATGGGTTAACCCTTTAACACATTGACTGCCTAGATCGAATTAATTCGATATTAGCTTATCATCACTTGCCTGCCTAGATCGAATTAATTCGATATTAGCAAAAAATTATTTTTTCAAAAAAAAATCAAATTTTTTTTTTTTTTTTTTTTACTTTTTTTTTTTTCTTTTGGACCCAAAGACCAAGGAGATATGAATTTTCGAAGATCTTTACTCTCATCCACTTCCTTGTTAACTTAAAACTTTAAAATTTTGTATCTCGGCTCTTGAGTACTTTTTTTTTCCCATTGAAAAATCTCTGGCATGAATAACAGAGATTTTGAAAATAATTCTGGCAGTCAATGTGTTAAGACCTGGGACGCATCTGTGTGTCATTTTTAGATTTCTTTGAGCTATTAAAAAAAAATAGCAGATCTACAAGCTCATAGCGGTGGCACCGAGTGCTGCGCTATGAGCTTGTAGATCTGCTTTTTTTTTTTTTTTTTTTTAATCATGGGATTTTTTTAAAAGCAATTTTTAAAGCAAATATTTTTTACTCTTTGCTTCTACAAATGTCTTCTAAATCCTAACAAAAATAATATCAGTGGTTTTCAAACCTTTTCATGTCAAGGACCCCCAAAATTTTATATTTGACCGCGGACCCCCATGTCAAAATATTTTGTTCCAGGGAGTCCCAGAAGCAAAGATTTGAGTAACAAATGTCCGCTTGAAAAAAAAAAAAAATTAGCACGCATTTTCACGTTTTAAAAAAAATCTACAAGCTCAGCTATTTTTGAATAGCCAAAGTGTAAAATAATGCTTTTTTTTAAGCTCAAATCCAAGAATGACACAGATGCTTTCCGGGTCTTAATGGGTTAAACGACCAGCTGTGGTCACGTTCGAAGTAAGGCCTTCTCTGTCCTCCGTATTACCCACAATGCATTGCTGACGACCACAAAGGCGGACTGGACGGGACACCACCACAACCTCATGTGAACTCTGTGGATCCAACCAAACTGCAGTGTTGCCAGATTTCGCGAGAGAAATAGACAACCAGGTCTATGAAAACCAGCGGTGGAAAGTAAACAAAGTACATTTACTCAAGTACTGTACTTAAGTACGCTTTTGAGGTATTTGTACTTAATACTTGAGTAGCTCACATGAAAATGCTTAAGAACCACCAATATTTACAAGCAACTTTACTGAAAAACAAGCCCAAAGTCGCTTATAATAAGCAGACATGGCAACACTGGATGAGTCAAGCTAGCACATGTCTGACAGCTGGAATAACACACACACACGTACACACAATAACACACATACATCACACACACACAATTTACATAAACAAACACACATGCACGCACATACTGTAATAACACGCGCGCGCGCACGCGCGCACGCACGCACGCACGCACACGCACACGCACACGCACACGCACACACACACACACACACACACAAACACGCAAGCCTAGATGCATATCTATCTAAGTTTTAAGGACACACCTACATAAATAAATTATGTTCTATACTGTAGGTCCCACACGGACCATTCACCAACTTCTATGACAAACAAGATTTCTTTTTCTTTTTTTATCTTGTGAATCTTGAGAGATAAGCAACCAGGTCTATGAAAACAAGCCCATAAGAAGTGACTATAGGCTATACGGCTATTATCCGTGGTATAATGTAATATTTCTGTATGGGGAGTGTTCAGTGTTGATTTCGTCGCCTAAAACTATGACGAAAAATGTCCGTCGACTACCGTTTTTCATTGACCAAAACAAAATGAAAACTAAATAAAATCTAAGCTATGATGACTAAAACTAAGACTAAATATATTGTCAATTTCATCAACAAATAAAAACTAGACCAAAATGTTAGTGAGGGACTATAGTGGAGAAGAGATCCAGTAGAACTAGATCTCAACTGGTTGCGCTCGGGTGTTGCGCTCTGAAAATAGCAGATCTACAAGCTCACAACGCGTCGCGCTGCGACGCGTTGTGAGCTTGTAGATCGGCTATTTTCAGCATGCAACCAAGAGTAAAATCAGCCATTAAGACGCCATCAAGGCACCGTCAAAATACATTTTAGTCGACTAAATCAACTGTAGATTTAGTCGACTATAATCTTATGGTATTTAGTCAACTAAAGCTAGACAAAAACTAAAACATTTCAGATGTCTAAAATATGACTAAAACTAATGGGATTTTATTCAAAAGACTATGACTAAAACTGAATCAAAATTTGCTGTCAAAATCAACACTGGGAGTGTCCCTGGTGGCACAAAATTATCTCAGAAGGGGGGGGGGGGTCTGCAGACAAATACATATTCATTTGGTGGTCCTTCACATGAAAATGTGCTAAGAACCAGCTGGTTTATAAACAACATTAGGAAGCAAAGCGCAAATAAGCAAATACACTTTAGAAACCAGCCCAGCAGCCCACAACTACCAATATTTACAAGAGACTTTACAGAACAAACAAGCCCAAAGTCGCTTATAATAAGCAGACATGGCAACGCTGCTGGCATGCGCTGTTCTGCATGGAGCTCCTCAGCCAGCGGGCAAGAGTTCAATGTACTGTGGTCCACCCAGCCAGGTCCACCCATGTGTCTCTATGTCTCCATGTTTACTGTATGCCATGTCAACTCTTACATACTGCATTGGTTCTGTTTACCTGGCAATTGGTGTTGCCAGTTTTCTTTCTATTATAAGTTATTATACGTTTCTGACAATAATATTGTCAGAGATAATCAACATTTATGCAACTTTCCCTTCAAAAAGTCAAAGTAGTGGAAAGACGTTCTCACCATCTGAAGAGACAAACGCTGTCATGAATCTTCCTCCAGGTGGCGCCAAAGTCCTCAGACAGCCACAAGTCCAACTGGGGAGGGGAGGGGAGGGGAGGAGAGGAGATGAGAGGAGAGGAGAGGAGAGGATTGTTGGAACGTGATTTGCTGAAATACACATTTAGGACTGGGTTTGTGGCAAGCCACCAGAACTACAGTAGAACAGTGAAGCGGCCAAGCCTGGTGGTCAAATCTGAGAATGCACTTAAACGCTACTGCCAGGGACGTGCACAGATAGACTCTAGGTGGTGCTGGAGCCCCTGCCCTTTGCCCTCTTGACCAGAAGTGCCCTTTTGAAAAAAGAAAAAAAAAGTTTTTTTTTCCAGTTTACAGCAGGGGTCTTCAACAGGGAGTCCGGGACCCCTAGGGGGTCCTTAGAGTTACTACAGGGGGTCCGCCAAATCTTTATGTGATATGATTTTTTTTTACCATAACCACTCGAAACCTAGCATCCCTTTTCTGAGGAGAACTTTAGCCAAAAATAGCAGATCTACAAGCCCACAACGCCTCGCGCTGCGAGGCGTTGTGGGCTTGTAGATCGGCTATTTTTGGCAAAGAGGTATACAGTAGGTGTAGAGGGAAAAAAGAGCAGACCAAGTAAACAAAAAAAGTATTATTTACTTGAGCACCTGGCCTTCAAAATGTCTGTGCACGCCACTGGCTACTGCGCGTGCAACAACGCGTCACGACCCATGGATCCATTCCATTGGTTCATATTGGTTCCTATTCTTACTTCCGGGTGCTTCAAAACGCCACTGAGCACTTTAATAGAAATGAATAGCTGGGGCGGGGCAATCCGCCCTCTAGATATATTATAACTCTATGGTTTGTGGAGATACATTTTAGGATCATAAGTTTTGATTTCCTGGACTGTTCTTATTCGTGTGCTATAGGCTGGAGAGCAGCGCCCCCTACTGTCTGTACCTACCGTGAGACTGAGCATCAGCAGCACGTTGCAGTCTCCGGGGTCGTACATCATCTGGACCAAGGGGTCGAAGGGCAGGTCGGTCGACACGAAGCTCAGGCCAAAGTCCAGCGAGCGGAAAAGACGAGAACCCCCCGTCTCTGACAGATCTCCTGTCAGGATCACCTGAAAAAAAAGCACAAACAACACAAACTATTAGTGAGATAACATCAGAGAAGATGCCAACGTCCCATTCTCTTCTAGTTCAGTGGTTCTCAATTAAAAGACCTTAAATGGTCACTTCATAGATGTGAAGATGAGTCAAGGTTTACTGTGTTTATGAAAATGTTTACAAAGGCACGCAACATCTGAAATGATTGGATTTCAGTTTTCCTGTTACCGCACTGATTTATCTACAACTATTCAAAACTCAGACATAGACGCATAAATATTCTTGATAAACTACTTGTTGTCAGAACACAAGGCTGTCTGGATGTTCCTGATCTTTTATGGTATCTACATAAAAAAAATAAGAATTTGTAAACAAGAATTGTGCAAACACTCGTAGCTCTGATGCAATCATGTGAGATGTTTAGGAAAACCACAGTTTCAACAGCTAAGCTGTCTTCATCAGGGTCCATCTGGAAGAGGCAGCTTTAGCTGCTGAAATGTTTTGTTTTGTTTTTATGTCTCATGAATTATTGCATCAGAGCTACGAGTGTGTGTGTGTGTGTGTGTGTGTGTGTGTGTGTGTGTGTGTGTGTGTGTGTGTGTGTGTGTGTGTGTGTGTGTGTGTGTGTGTGTGTGTGTGTGTGTGTGTGTCCTATTTTTATGCTTGTTTACGTTGGCTGCACCTCGTCGTTGCCAGGGTGCAGCCTTTCACCTGTTTTGACAGTTTTATGGTTTATCTAAACAGCGGATCGGATGGGAAGTGAATAACAGATCCCTGTAGGCCTATCTTAGATTCAGTGGTTCAATTTAATGACTTTTAAGACCTTTTTAATACGAAATTAGCCAAAAGTTCTCTGGGAACCGTAAATTTGGTATCTCACCCTCCAAGCCCCGGACAGACTGACACGCATAGATTTGGTGACTTATAGATAATAAATATAGAAGATATAGATACAGATGTCTGAACTTGCCATAGTGGTCGGAGCTGATGGCAATGCTAAACTATAATCATTATTATTAATAATAATAATAATATGTCTGACTTTTCCAGAGTGGTCGGAGCTGATGGCAATGCCAAACTATTATTATTATTATTACTATTATTATTATCATTATTATTATTATTATTATTATTATTATTATTATTATTATTATTATTATTAATAAGATGTCTAACCTTTCCAGAGTGGTTAGACATATGCCAAACTATTATTATTATTATTAATAAGAGTTCTGACCTTTCCAGCATGGTCGGGGCTGATGGCGATGCCAAACTCGCTCTGTATGAAGGTGTGGTTGATCAGGTGAGTCACGTCCTGGAAGGTCTTCCCATAGTCTTCACTGACACAGAGACACAGCGGTTATATTAATGAACACATCTACACTATTATACTGTTACTCATAGTTTACCGGTTAAAGCTTTACTGTAAAACTTCCCCCTTCTACCCCAATTTAAATCACATGGTTCTCACCTCCTGTACAGGTGGGACTGGCCGAATCGCATCATGATCATCGGTACCTGGAATGTCGTCAAGACCAGCAGCACCTGAGGATAAGAGACCAGCCATTACAGAATGACACCTCTCTCTCTCTCTCTCTCTCTCTCTCTCTCTCTCTCTCTCTCTCTCTCTCTCTCTCTCTCTCTCTCTCTCTCTCTCTCTCTCTCTCTCTCTCTCTCTCTCTCTCTCTCTCTCTCTCTCTCTCTCTCTCTCTCTCTCTCTCTCTCTCTCTCTCACTCTGTCTCTCTGTCTCTCTCTCTCTCCCTCTCTCTCTCTCTCATCATCATTTCCAGCTCACTCACCCCAGCTCCGTCTCCCACCCAGGCCAGAGACAGGGACCCCATGCTCCTCACGTTGAAGGTGAACTGCAGGGATAGACAGACAGATAGACAGATAGATACATAGATAGATACAGTAGATACCTTTATTGATCCTGCGGAAGAATTTCAGTCGCCCAGTAACAGCACAGCAGTTAAGAGTCACAGAGTTGCATACAGTACAGAGTAAGGAAAGTGCTGTTACAGCAATACAAAGGCAAGAAAAACAATAAGAAGCACCGTCAATACAGAACAACATAGAATACACCCATAGGCAATTCTAAAGGGGGGGGGGTTAAAAGAAAAGGTATATAAATTGTGTTGCCAATATATGGCAAGTATATGCAGAATATGCTGCATATATGCCATATTCAGGTTCGTGTATGTTGATATATAGGAAATATATGTCTCATATATACAGTAGCTCATATATGTCCACATACATGCCACATATATGGATATATTATGTACACATCCGAAACTGGCCGCCTGTCCATTTCAATCGGTGCAATGCAGGAGAAAAGTGACAAGTGTTCACAATGCAATCAGTACAATTGTCACAATATCATACAAGTGTTGGTTGGACCCAAGTGCAGAACAGAGGCAGAGGATGAGGCAGGCGGATCAAGTTCAATGATCATTTATTAACACACTCACGATATAAAGACATACAAGGGCAGGACATACCATGACAACAACTATAATCGAACAAGGAAACACTGAACACAGGGAGGTTTAAATAGAGGTTATGCGCGTGACATCATCATACCCGGGAGTTATGCAGGAACGCCTACTGAGTGGCAAAAAAATACTCTCTGGCCTTGACAGCCCATACATCCAAACAGAAAAGTCCTATCTGATTGAGTTAACCAACGTTAAACTCACCAACATGGCAGCTGTGCGGAAGGCTTGAATTATCCTCTTTCTATCTGCTAATAATAAAAATCCATCGTAGACATGTTATGAGCTACTTTCTGTCAATACATTCTGTGCAGGTGTTTATTTTTCTTAGTGTCTGAGTTTGGAAGCACTCATTTTCACTAACGCAACGTCCTGCTGCCTCCTGCATTATGTGACATTTAGAAACAGGTGGTACGCAGGACCGTTGAGTGATTTCCAACGAGCGTTTCCAAACTCCAATGCTCCATGCTTCTCAACGTTTTGCCACACTCAGTTTAGATAAGGGGGGTGTGTCCTAGTGCAAAAGTGATGCATGTCCATACTCTCTATACACCAAGACTAACTAGACACAGAAGTGTGTGCGTACGCACGCACCCACACGCAAACACGCACCCACACGCAAACACGCACACACGCAAACACACACACACACGCACCCACACGCAAACACGCACACACGCAAACACACACACACACACACGCACCCACACGCAAACACGCACACACGCAAACACGCACACACGCACACACGCACACACACTCACTTATTGGTTTTGCAAACCTTTGAGAACATTGCATTCTCTTACATTCATTGAGACCCCAGGGCCCAGAGGGGTGCCGGTGGCCTAGTGGTTAAGGGAAGGCGCATACCGACACATATAGACTCTGATGCAGCCTGACAGCGCATTGCGGGTTCGGTTCCCAAG
>NC_139944.1:52501826-52599326 GCF_963454915.1 Gymnoscopelus microlampas | reverse complement strand
AAAATATATATATTCAAAGATTTGCACACATTTTCACGATTTTTCAAAAATAACAGATATACAAGCTCATAGCGCGGCACTCGGTGTCGCGCTATGAGCTTGTATATCTGCTATTTTTGAATAGCCAAAGTGTAAAATAATGCTTTTTTCCCCCTCAAATCTAAAAATGACAGAGATGCGTCCCAGGTCTTAATGGGGTAATTAAGACCTGGATGGGTTAATTAAGACTAATGACTAAAGTTGTCAAAATGTAAAAAACTTTTAACAACTAAAAATAGTAATAATAATATCATCATCATGATAATCATCATCATAATCATAATGATAATACAAAATGTTTGGGGGGATCCGAATTTGATCCGATCAGGAGAGATAACTCATACAGGATATTTTGATTCTAATGGCCTACGGTTCAAAATGTAAAGGGGGCCTGTTATAGCGCCACCATGAGGCCGATCGGTGTAATATTTTTTGGTGTGGTAAATTTTTAATTAACTAATACTATATATTAAAATCAATGAAACTATAAAACATATTTCTTAGCTAAATGTAAGCACACGATTCCCAATGACGCCGGTCGATTTGACATATGACTCGTGTGCAGAAATAAAGTCGTACAAGCACTATAATGTGTTGCCCTTCCGGGTAACCACACTTATAAGTGAAATTGGATGTGATGAAACAAACAAACACTAAAATGAGCAGACAGAATTGGAAATGTCAAGCAGAAGCTGATAAATCTCTCCTGATTGAATGAAACTGGTGTCTAACCTGAAAATATATTTTCTGTTTACTAAAGAGCTGGAGAGTATCGGGGAGACAAACACTCTATACAGCAATGATTAATATCCGTATGAAGCTTTAACATTTTAACAAGTTTTTAACAAAACGTTTTGTTTTAACCAAAATTATCACATCTCTTCTGTGCACAAGGCTCTCACTCCTAGGTAAACATCTATTTTATGCATCAGTGGTGAAGCGCGCCTGTTTACCTTCTATTCCCCTGCAGGCTATTTTATTTCAATAACTATCTCAGATGTTCACAAATGATCTAAATTCAATATATGGGCTAAAACAGCGGCAAGAACGGCTGCTGACAAACCTATGGCCACTGCTTTGAAAACTAACACGAGAACGCTCGCGCCTCCAAAACGGTAGCCATCAGGTATTCCTAAACGTGACCTCAGTAAAACTATGCCTAAACCTAACCTTATCTTGTAGATCTGCTGTTTTCGACGATGCCTAAGTACAAAAATCCAATCGATCAATTGAGCTGCAGTGAACCGTATGATTGGCCAATGGATACGTTATCTTACTTAGCTATTGTTCACAATTGCATCTAATAAAAATATATATACATATATATAACAATGTGGACAGTCAGTCCTAAAAGATCAGATTTGAGAAACAACTCAGATTTGACTTGCTGGTCTGAAGAACAAGGCCTAATACCTCCCTTTGACCAGTAGGGGGAGATTCTCCTTTGGCTGAGCAGAAGATACATCAGATTCTCATGTAGAGGAAACCTGGGTTCAGATCCAGATGGCTGCATTTGGGGGCTCGTCCAGATCATGTTTCCATTTCATGGGGGGGGGGGGGTTGATCCAGGTGGCTACACACACAAACGCACGCTCACACAAGCGTGTGCGCGTGTTGGAATCGGAGGTGGAAGAGGTACTAAGCAGTGGTGGAATAAGTACTCCAATATTTTACTCAAGTAAAAGTATCGATACTGCAATATAGAAATACTCCGTTACAAGTAAAAGTCCGGAATTCAAAAAGTACAAAAGTTTTCTTTCTCAATCACCCAGGCCTACATATTATGCCCTTTCTCAATCACCCAGGCCTACATATTATGCCCTTTCTCAATCACCCAGGCCTACATATTATGCCCTTTCTCAATCACCCAGGCCTACATATTATGGCTACCAGCGGACTGGTAGCCAGCGGCTCCGGTAGGAGACACAAAGGAGACTCTTTGTGTCTCCTACCGGTCCGCTGGTCATCAAATTATTGACATGGACATGCAAAAAAAAAAAAAAAATATCCATGAATTCAAGTCTCCATGGGTTGACTAATCCATAGAAAAAAAAGGTCATTTTGTGGGTGAACTATCCCTTTAAGTGACGAAAAACACGTATTTCAATATAAAAAGCTGAAATATGCAGATGAGAGAGTTTTTCTCCCCGGCAACAGTGATGGTATAATATTATGGTCAGAATCCAGCAGAGTGACTAGCCCAGACTCTGGCACAATGAGGCTCTTATTCCACTGGGCGGTTGGTATTAACCTCTGTGCTTGGGCCAGTGTTTACGCAAATAAAACATCAGAAAAGAGCAGGTCAAACACTATACACCCACACCCTCCTCATCTGATCTGACAGACCACGCTGCTGTCTGCAGCCATGGTGACTATAGAGGAAGAAGCTCTACTTTATCATTTATTTTCCACTCGTTTCTCATGAGATCACGTCTGCCTGCCTCTGTAACAACACACACACACACACACACACAGACACACACACACACACACACACACACACACACACACACACACACACACACACACACACACACACACACACACACACGCACGCACGCACACACACACACACACACACACACACACACACACACACACGCGCACGCGCACGCGCACACACGCACACGCACACACACGCACGCACACACACGCAAGTGGTGGAAAGTAACCAAGTAGGCCTACATTTACTCAAGTACTGTAGTTAAGTAAAACATGTTGATATTTTTTTACTGGAGTATTTTCAATTTTCAATACTTTTACTTCTACTCCACTACATCTCAGAGGAAAATATTGTACTTTTACTCCACTACATTTATTTGAAAACTTCAGTTCGTTTAATAAACATACAACCACTTAAAAGCTCTGTATATGTTTCGGCTGTTTGAAAGTAGCCGATCTACAAGCTCACAACGCGTCGCATCGACGCGTTGTGAGCTTGTAGATCGGCTACTTTCAAATGATTTTTAGACATTTTGAAAACTTGAAATGGGACCTTCTGCACAATGAGCACTTTCACTTTTGGCACACTTTGACGCCAATATTTTTGTACTTTTACTCAAGTACATTTTTAATTCTGGACTTTTACTTGTAACAGAACATTTCTACATAGCAGTATTGATACTTTTACTTAGGTAAAAAAGGTTAGTACTTTTTCCACCACTGCACGCACGCACGCACGCGCAGTCGTGCACACACACACACGCACACGCACACGCACACGCACACGCACACGCACACGCACACACGCGCACGCGCACGCACACGCACACGCACACGCATACACACCATGTGGAACATCACTCTGCTGCTGCTCTTGGTTGCTCAGCTGCTGCATGGGCCACGTTCCAACTGTTCTGCTTCACACTGAGAACAGACCAGGACAGAACAAGGACAGAACGCACTATTTTCTGTCTTTTTTTGTACGTTCCGGACAGAAGGCTTGGTTGGGTTGGGGGGAGGGAGGGGAGTCCAGATAACACTGCAAATCAAATGAGACATCGTGGTTTTTATTAAAGGGATAACCCCCAAAATGACTTTTTTTTCTCCAATCGATTAGTCACCCCATGGAGACTTGGGACCAAAACTTTTCATTTTATACATCAATGACTTGTGCCGGGTATCAAATGTACTAAAATGTGTTCTATTTGCAGATGACACAAACATATTCTGTACAGGGGAAGACATTGAGCAGCTTATGGAGGTCGTAACAATAGAAATGAGTAAATTAAAATGCTGGTTCAATAAAAATAAGTTATCCCTAAATTTAAATAAAACAAAATGCATGGTGTTTGGAAACCGGCAGATAGATATAGACATCCGGTTGATGATAGACAATATTACAATAGAAAGAGTATATGAAAACAAATTCTTAGGGGTAATTCTAGACCATAAGCTATGCTGGAAACCCCATATAGAATATGTGAGGGCTAAGATGGCAAAGAGCATTTCTGTTATAAGTAGAGCGAGAGACATACTTAATCCCAAGTCATTGCACACCCTACTGTGCAATGATCTTACCATATATGCACTACTGTTCGGAAGTATGGGGTAATACATATAAGACGACAATAAATTCACTAGTTACACTACAAAAAAGAGCAATAAGACTAATAAACAACGTAGGTTATCGGGACGACACACACAGATTGTTTCTGGCATCACATGTCTTGAAGTTCACAGACATAGTCAATTTTAAAATTCTGCAGGTTATGTATAGAGCTAGATATAAACAACTTCCTGTAAACGTACAAAACAAGTTTCTGGATAAGGAGGGGGGATACAACCTCAGGAGACCACTGAACTTTAAGAAACATGTGATGCGAACTAATCTGAAAATAATGTGTATATCCTCATAAGGTGTAACATTATGGAATGAATTAGACGAGGAACTACAGTATAGTATAAATATTAATCAATTCAAATATAGACTAAAACAATCTATCTACGAAAGGTATAGACGGGAGGAAGAGGCTCTACAGAATGTATGATATGTATGTGTGTATGAATGTTTATACATGTGTGTGTATGTATGTGTGTATGTATGTGTGCATGTATGTATATATGTATTTATATATATATATATATGTATATATGTATATATATATATATATATTATGTTGGGTAGGTGTATATTGTATAGATTATTATAACATACCATAGGATGCTCTTTGCCATCTTAGCCCCAATAAATGACTTAACGTGGACATTGGTATATTGCATTAGTGCATAAATGTGTACAGTCTAGGTTTATGGGTATCATTATACGCTGCATACTGTCTATCTGTATGTATGTATGTACATGCTTATATGTATGTACATATGTAGGTGTATGTGTGTGTGTATATGTATGTATGTATGTATGTATGTATGTATATATATATATGTGTATGTATACATATGTGTATATATGTATGTATATATGTTTATGTATATCTATAAATTACGTTCTGTAATTGAGACTATGCGCTTTGAGGCGCGTAAATTCATGATATATAAGAAAGAGATAAATAAATAGAAAAATAAATACAAAAAGAGAGAAAGGAAAAAGAAAAAGAAAAAAAAAGGGAAGAAAGATATGAGAAAAAAAAAAGAGAGAAATAATATTCTTTGGTATTCCGTTGTTATTATTATTATTTATTTTCATTATTATTGTTATTCGGATTTGTTTTTCTTTGTTTTTTTTTTGTTTGTTTTTTTGTTTTTGTTTTTTCTTTTGTTGAAAATTATTAAGGGTTGGGCTCGACAAGCTTAAAGCTTCTCCCAAACCCTTTTTCAGGGACTTGGACAACTGATATGATTGATACTATGATTATTATGAATACTAGTGTAAATATATTAACCAAATGAATTAATTGTATGTACATATGCATATTTTATATATATATATATATATTTATCTATTTTTGTATCTTGTATATTTGTCCAAAGAAACTGAAAATAAAACTGAACTGAACTGAACTGAGACTCGAATTAATGGATATTTATTGTTTTTTGTCGCATTCCCAAGCCAACAATTTGATGACCGGCGGCAGCGGTTCTGGTAAGAGACACAAAATGAGTCTCCTTTGTGTCTCCTACCGGAACCGCTGCCTATACCCGTCCGCTGGTCATCAAATTATTGGCTTAGGTAAAAAAAAAATATCCATGAATTCAAGTCTCCATGGGACTAACCAATAGAAAGAAAATGGGGTGATCTATCCTTTTAATGTGTCCAAAATAAAATCTCAAGACCGAAAAAGCTGTGTCCTATAATGTGCGATTGTGTGCTTCCTAACACAATATGTAAAATGATGATGTTTTTTGGCCCCGATTCATAAAGAGGGTCGTAAATATCGTGTAAATAAAGTTTGTAAAGGAGGTCGTATTTTTGGTACTCACAAACGGACGTGCAATTCATAAAGGGGTTCGTATATGACAGAGACGTGCTTATGACCAGGTGTAAGAGCTGGTTAATCTCGAAGTCTGCATCCAACAGCATCCAACTTTAACGTCACTTTACGGCAGAGTGTTGCCATGTCCGCTTATTATAAGCGAATTTGCGCTTATTCTTCTGTAAAGTTGCTTGTAAATATTGGTAGAAGTGGGGTGCGTTTTTTTTGGTCTTGTTTCTAAAGTGTAGTTGGTTATTTGGGCTTGCTTCACAATTGTTCAATTGTTTTAACCGGTGGTTCTCATATATTTTATGTCATGGACCCCCAAGTTAATATGTATCAACCAGAGCTTATTGATTACTTATTGATTACATTAGTTAATTTTTGATTAATATATCACTGTCCTACGTCTGAATGGGGAATGGATCTTCTGGACACAGCTTTCATCACTATAGTTTCCTCATCAGATGGTAACATTTATTAGGCTGTTGTGTGTGGCGTTCATGTGATCAATATACAGTAGAGTAGCCTACAGTAGGCTATTAGCCTACAAATTAATACCGTGGCACGGACACTGGTGCGTCAGTCCCTCCGCAGTTTCATTAAGGCATGATAGCCTATTTTCATTATTACGTGACACTTTGGCTGAGATGGCCCGCTGGCAAACACACTGATCTAAATGGAACTGATAGCCTTGGAAATAAATAAAAAGTGGTGGAATTAACATCATGTCTATATTATGCATAGGCTACAAGCAATACATCGTTTGACATTTATTTTTAATTTTTTATATATATGTGTTGACAAATGTTGGGCACATATATATTTTATTTGAGGTTTGCCACTGTTGTAATAGATTTTGGCTTGAAGAATAAAGCATTCTAAAGACATACGCACATTTCAGCCTTGGTAAGACAGCCTCGGGGCTGACCTGAGAACGAGCGCACCTGACGCACAAAACACAGACCAAAAAAATCTTTATGAATCCGACTTGCAGGTGTAGGATTTGTCCTAAATGCCGGTACGTACAAAATATGGTCGTAAATCCCTTTATGAATCCGGCCCAATATTGTTCCTGCTGTTCTACATACTGCCAACCAGGTGAACAAATCACAGACTGAGACTTTAATTTCCTTTCATGAAATATCCCGGATCATTAGGATTTTATGGATGATGCTTTTGCACATATTGCTACAGTAGTTTGACCACTTCATACGCGGCCAAATACATCAATTGAGAACCACTGTACTGTCTAGTACAAGGTCTTCAGGTCTTCAGCCTTTTCAGGCCAAGGACCCCATAACTGAGATAGATATGAATGAGGGACCCCCACTATATATTACATCAATTTTTTTCCCCCTCTTTGCTGAAAATAGCAGATCTACAAGCTCACAACGCCTCGCGCCGCGAGGCGTTGTGAGCTTGTAGATCTGCTATTTTCGGCTAAAGTTGTCCGTAGAATAGGGATGTAGGATTCAAGTGGTTAATGTAAAAAACAATGATCCTATCACACAGAGATTTGGCGGACCCCCTGTAGTAACTCTGAGGAGCCCCTAAGGGTCCCGGACCCCCTGTTGAAGACCCCTGGTCTAGTATATAAACCATGAGCCCAGAATCCTCCTCCAGATCCTCCTCCAGCTCCGATAACAGAGTGGAAGTCACAGCAAGTCTAGACTGGCTCTGGGATCAAGCTGAGGGGAGGAGGAGGGGGTTTGTTTATGGAGGAACACGGCCCAGTGAGGACAGGGGTGGTGGAAGAAGTACTGACAAGGGTTTAAAGGGATAGTTCACCCCCAAAAAAATACTTTTTTTTCCTATGGATTAGTCACCCCATGGAGACTTGAATTCATGGATATCATTTGTTTTTGTCACATTCCTAAAAGCCAATCAGTTGATGACCGGCAGCGGTTCCGGTAGGAGACACAAAGAGTCTCGTTTGTGTCTCCTACCGGAACCGCTGCTGACAAAAACAAATGATATCCATGAATTCAAGTCTCCATGGGGTGACTAATCCATAGGAAAAAAAGTATTTTTGGGGGTGAACTATCCCTTTAACTAACTAAGTAAAAAGGCAATACCACAATGTAGAAATAATACTCGGTAAATAATAGGTAGTGGTTCTCAAACTTCTTTGTGCATGTCAGTCCTCTGATATGTAGGTGGAGTAGACGTTCAAAGTAACGAAAAATGGAAAATACTCCAGTAAAGTAAAAGTACCTCAGATTTGTAGAGGAAAAATGGTCGTCGACTGTATACTTTTTTTCAGTGACGAAAACTAAACGAAAACTAAATCAAATCTAAGCTATGATGACTAAAAATATGACTATACTGACAATGTATATTGAGATGACCAGAAGTCATTTTAATGCTTGGTTGCGCACAGGTGTTGCATTCGCGAAATAGCCGATCTACAAGCTCACAACACGTCTTGTTTATTGGCTTTTGTACACTAAAGATACATTTTTGTTGACTAAATCAACTGTAGATTCAGTCAACTAAAATTGTATCATATTTAGTCGACTAAAACTAGACTAAAACCAAAACATTTCAGATGACTAAAATATGACTGAAACCAAAACATTTTTATTCAAAAGACTATGCTGTCAAAATGAACACTGGTACAGTACTCGAGTAAAAGTACTGTTACTTTCCAGTTGGGACCGACATGGGGAGGAGGCATGGAGAATCACTTACGCACGCACGCACGCACGCACGCACGCACGCACGCACGCACGCACGCACGCACGCACGCACACACACACACACACACACACACACACACACACACACACACACACACACACACACACACACACACACACACACACACACACACACACACACACACACACACACACACACACACACACACACACACACACACACACACACACACACACACAGACAAACAGATGAGGCTCTGCTAAACCCCAGGTGTTTCAACCACAGACATGATGTAAGCACAACACTGCCTCTACTGTGTGTTCACTTACTGACACAGATTATACACATGCACGCACAGCGCACGCATACACACACAAACACACACTCAGTACATTTACTCAAGTACTGTACTTAAGTACAATTTTGAGGTATTTGTACTTTACTGGAGTAATTCCAATTTTCAATACTTTTATTTCTACTCCACTACATCTCAAACAAATATTGTACTTTTTATTCCACTACAATTATTTGAAAACTTACTAGTTAAAAGTTACTACTTACTTTGTAGATTATTACAAAATACACATGAACCACTTCCGGCCAATATATATTTTGGCCATTTGAAAATAGCCGATCTACAAGCTCACAATGCATTTCTAGCTTGTAGATCTGCAATGCGCATGCATGCACACACACACACACACACACACACACACACGCATGCACGCACACACGCACGCACGCACGCACGCAAGCACGTACGCACACGCACACGCACACGCACACGCACACGCACACGCACACGCACACAGTGGAATGTTAGTCCATAGTTGTTTTTCTAGAGCATTCCTATGGCCAGGGTTCTGACCCACTAGGTAAGGTCGGACATCGTAAAGCATCAGGGCTGTGCTGGACACCAGTAGTAACTAAAGTACATTTACTCAAGTACTGTACTTATAAGTACAATGTTGAGGTACTTTCACTCTACTGGAGTATTTCCAATTGTCAATTCTTTTACTTCTACTCCACTACATCTCAGAGGCAAATATTGTACTTTTACTCCACTACAATTATTTTATACCCTACACCTTTTTCTTCTTTTTAACCAATTAAGACTGGGGAACGCATCACAGATCTACAAGCTCATAGTGTTTGTAGGAGTTTGTAGATCTGCTATTTTCTTGAATAGCCAAAGACATCTTAAAATGACACAGATGCGTTCCCGGACTAAATGGGTTAACCCATTAAGACCAGGAACGCATCTGTGTCACTTTTCGATTTGAGCTAAAAAAAAAGCATTATTTTACACTTTGACTATTCAAAAATAGCAGATATACAAGCTCATAGCGCGGCACCGAGTGCCGCGCTATGAGCTTGTAGATCTGCTATTTTTTTTTTTATCATGAAAATGTGTGCAAATCTTTGAATATATATTGTTTTAAAGCGAACATATTTAACTGAAATCTTTGCTTCTGGGGGGTCCCTGGAACAACATATTTTGAGATGGGGGTCGGCGGCCAAATACATATCATTTTGGGGGTCCTTGACGTGAAACAGTTTGAGCACCACTGATATAAAAACATAGGTTTTTCAGAAAACTGTTGGGATTTAGAAGACATTTGTAGAATCGGCTTCAGGTCCTAACAGTGTGTGTGAAGGTTGAACAGCTAATCTGTCGTAGGTTGCAGCTGAGAGTGTTTCACAACACCAGAGGGCCACATTGCATATACTGTCAGGTATTTTAACCTTTTTTCATAAATTAATGCCGTACTTCGCCATACTATGTCACACAAAAGTATCAAAAATAGCCGATCTACAAGCTCAAAACGCGTCGCACTGCGACGCGTTTTGAGCTTGTAGATCGGCTATTTTTGCATTTTTTTTATTGAAATCCTGCTTTTTTCCCCCTATTTTTGAATTGGAATCCTGAAAAGTAAAATTTGTATTTAATTTCAAATGCATTTAGTTATACTTATGTTAACTTTATGAACTTAAATACAAATGCATTGGACATAAAAAAGACAGTAGAATTTTATTCTAGTCATTAAGCTGCTAATATAGACTATAGAGTAATTAAAGCGGGTCATGTTTGCATGTTTGGAATTGTAACAGCTGTAATCAATAATATATCAGCATTCTGATATTAACCTGCGGGCCACATTAAGTGAAGGTGGGGGCCGCATGTGGCCCCCGGGCCGCCAGTTGCCCATGTATGGCCTACGGCCTGGGGACCACCAGGGGGTCCAGCAAATAGAGCCTACTTTACAGGGTCTGTATAACTGGGGTTTGTGTAGTAACTCTTAGGTTAAAAAGAAGTGGCGTTGTGGATATATAAGCCCTGTTGGGATAAGAAGGTAATAATGTGCATGTTTGACTGTATTATACTGTATGTATAATTAACTGTCTGTCTGTCTGTCTGTCTGTCTACTATCTATCTATCTATCTATGTGTCTGTCTGTCTGTCTGTCTGTCTGTCTGTCTGTCTGTCTGTCTGTCTGTCTGTCTACTATCTATCTATCTATCTATCTATCTATCTATGTATCTGTCTGTCTGTCTGTCTGTCTGTCTGTCTGTCTGTCTGTCTGCCTATCTATCTACCTGTCTGTCTATGTATCTATCTGTCTGTCTGTCTGTCTGTCTGTCTGTCTGTCTGTCTGCCTATCTATCTGTCTGTCTGTCTGTCTGTCTGTCTGTCTGTCTGTCTGTCTGTCTGTCTGTCTATGTGTCTGTCTGTCTGTCTGTCTGTCTGTCTGTCTGTCTGTCTGTCTGTCTGTCTATGTGTCTGTCTGTCTGTCTGTCTGTCTGTCTGTCTGTCTGTCTGTCTGTCTATGTGTCTGTCTGTCTGTCTGTCTGTCTGTCTGTCTGTCTGTCTGTCTGTCTACATTTGCTCAACACAAATAGCATCAGCTGGAGGAAAATACATTGGAGCAGCTGCTTTTCAAACTGTTGCTTTTCTAGCTGTTTAAAGGAGCCATTAATCTGCTGCCACAGCAGGATAGAATATAATGAGTTGCTTTGAAAGTTCAGAACATGTAGGTACATCTTCTAACCTGTTGTAGAAGAACATTAGGTACATCTTCTAACCTGTTGTAGAATAGCCCAGTGGTGGAAAAAGTACTCAATTTTTTTTACCTAAAGCAGCACTATGCATCTTTCCGCTTCCACACCGGATTTGAACCCGTTTTCCTGCACAAGTGCTGACATTTGAACCATTGAGCTAACATGACCTTGCTTTGACACGATCTAAAATGTCTCAATAGACGAGCAGGGAGACTAAATACAAGTGATATTGTATTAACATAGTACTCTACCATTTAGATTGGACAAAATTACATTGTATTCAGTAAATTACATAGCGAGGCTTTAAGTACAGTCCAGATAAAACTACTCTATTCTTCTACCTGTCCCGTTCTGAGGCTCTACTTAGGACCCCTGCAGACAGCACAATAGAGAATAGCAGATCTACAAGCTCACAATGCCTCCTGATGAGCCAAGAGGTGTGAGCTTGTAGATCTGACAACAACAACACACAATCAAGTGTTGAAAAGATACTTCTTCCACCCACATGTCTACAACAGGCCTTTAGATAGTGGAAAAAGACATTCTGTTTTTATTATAAATAATGCAGACTTATTAAAGACACCTATGGGGGCAACCAGTGGTGGAAATGAACTAAGTACATTTACTCAAGTACTGTACTTAAGTACATTTTTGATGTCTTTTTTACTTTACTGGAGTATTCCCAATTTCCAGTACTTTTTTTTCTATTCCACTACATCTCAGAGGCAAAAATTGTACTTTTACTCAACAACAACTATTTGAAAACTTTAGTTACTTTAGTTAGCCAATCTACATAATGCAATGCGTTGTGAGCTTGTAGATCTGCTATTTTCCAACATTTTAGTACTTTTAGTTTTTGGTACTTTATGAACATTTTGATACCAATACTTTTACTCAAGTACATTTTGAATTCTGGACTTTTACTTGTGACAGAGTATTTATATATTGCAGTATTGGTACTTTTACTTAAGTAAAGAATTTGAGTACTTTTTCCACCACTGGGGGGGGGGGGGGGGGGCAACAATAAATAATGAAATAATATTATTAATAATAATAATAATAATAAAACAACAGACTCACAGTGTGGGTGTTGTTCTGCAGGGTGCTCTCTATGTCCAGTAGAGATTTACATAACTGACCATTCACTTCTGTAGGACTTATAACACTTCTCCTCTTCATCAGGAGAAGATCCTGTTGATCCTGTTCCTCCAAAGTTAAAGAGGATCTCCTGTGGAGTAGATCTCTAAAGTTGTGGAGATCCTCTCCCTCTCCAGCCCTCAGCAGCACAGTCCTACTGGATGCCTTGTTGTTGCAGAACAGCCCCAGAGCCAGAAGAACACAGTAATACACAGAGATCATGTTCCTGTGTTTGTTTAGCCTGATGAGCTGCATTAATGAAGAAGAAACACTCATTACAACTGCTTTACCAAAGCAGTTAGGCTTCTACCATGCACGCATCTCTCTCTCTCTCTCTCTCTCTCTCTCTCTCTCTCTCTCTCTCTCTCTCTCTCTCTCTCTCTCTTCTCACTCTCTCTCTCTCCCTTTCTCTCACTCTCTCTCTTCTCACTCTCTCTCTCTCTCTCTCTCTCTCTCTCTCTCTCTCTCTCTCTCTCTCTCTCTCTCTCTCTCTCTCTCTCTCTCTCTCTCCACACATAACGGTCTAACGGTTCACGTCCACCATGGTGGCACAGGATTGGTCGAGAGGGAGAACCCTTCCACTATTAGTGGTGGAAAAACTACTTTACTTAAGTAAAAGTATCAATACTGCAATGTAGAAATACTCTGTTACAATTAAAAGTTTGGAATTGACTTGAGTAAAAAGTACAAAAGTATTGGTAACAAAATGTACTTAAAGCACCAAAAGTAAAAGCACTCATTTTGCTGAATGTCCTGTTTCATAAGTTTTCAAATGTATAAAATGCATACAAATATTGTGAAAATAGCAGATCTACAAGCTCACAATGCATCGCTGTGAACTTGTAGATCGGCTATTATCAAATAGCCAAAGTTTAAGGGCTGAAGAAATGGCTAATGTATGTTTTGTAATAATAATCAAAATCCACAAAGTAACTAAAGTTTTCAAATAATTGTAGTGGAGTAAAAGCACGATATTTGCCTCTGAGATGTAGTGGAGTAGAAGTAAAAGTATAGAAAAATGGAAATACTCCAGGTAAAATAAAAGTACGTACCTCAAAATTGTACTTAGTTACTTTCCACCGCTGCCATCCACCATGGCAGAGGATTGGTCGAGAGGAGAACAATCTGATTGGGTTGAGAGGAGAACAATCTGATTGGGTTGAGAGGAGAACAATCTGATTGGTCGAGAAGAGAACCATCTTAATTTTCATTGGGTTTTAACTAAAGGGGGCGGGGTGATCTTCTTTTCTCAACAGGGTTCTTGTCTGAAGATAAAAGGTGTGGTGGTGCTTTCGTGGTGACATTCTGCCCTCCGGTGGTTTGCGTGGGAATTACAATACACTGGGACAAGTCTAAAAACTTTTACATTTCAAGGACCCCCTTAACTCAGACAGTATACAAATGGAACCAAATTGACCCGTTCCTAGTGTTAGACTCATAAGGGTCCATTTGAGTATGAACCTTTTTAAATGTAAAGGACCCCCAATTAGTATGCATTAAGCCACGGACCCCAGTTAAGATTATAATTTTATCTCTGGGACCACGATCTAAAAAAAAATCTCATCGCACAAAAGACACTATTTTACATAGTTTGTCCAATTCTGTTCAGAATTCCCTTACTTATACACAGTAGAACTCTAATCAAAATAAGATATTCTTGTATTTAACTAACTCAATCATAAATGCTTCCCCAAACATCACCTTCATTGCTCACTTGCTTAACAAATGTCACCACGGTTAACACATTTGGTAAGAACGTGTCATTGATATTACAGATTGATATAAATTCATTATATCGTGTACTTTGTACCTGCACAGGCGTCCTGTACTTTCATGTTCACAAAGTCTTATGTCAGTGGTCCGGGGACCACCAGTGGTCCTTGGGGGGTCCCAGGGGTCGCCAGCTAAATTAGTTAACACAGCGTCACAATCATTTTAACTACTTAGCTTTGGCTATTTCTGAAAAATCTTGAAAATGAGTGCATATCTTTGAATATATATGTATTTTAAAGCGAACATTTTTTACTCAAATCTTTGCTTCTGGGGGTCCCTGGCACAAAACATCTTCAGATGGGGGTCCGCGGCCAAATGTATATCAATTTAGGGGTCCTTGGCATGAAAATGTTTGAAAACCACTTGTCTTATGCCTTTTTGGGCGCATACTTCACTGTACTTACCAAACACATGATATGAATAATGAATATGAACAAACTGCTATAGACCAATTATTTGTTTACAAACATTGAGACTGGACGCACAGGTGACTGCTTCATGTAATCAATTCCCAACAGATCCCAAAACCTGCTGTTTTGGGGTGAGCTTGTTTCAGTTCATTCAACCTCCTCTGTGTGTAGGCTAGTGGGGTGCGCCCTGGCGACACATATATATACTTCATCGCGCAACGGTATACCGCACCGAGAACAGCTGACATACAAGCTCACAACCGCGTCACGGATGCGACCGCTGTGAGCTTGGAGATCTGCTATTCTCGGCCGTTCTCTGCGCGCGACACCTTCGCGGGACGGAGCATAAATTAGTCTTGACGGGCTGCAGCTGCTCGAGCCAAGCAGGTTCTTATGCCATGATCATAGAGCGCTCCCTCCGTTCCTATGACAGCCACTGGAGGTGGAGTTTTGAGGACAACTGCTTTGAATTGTTATTATTGTTTACACACAACAGAAACCAAGGATTATATATTTCAAGAGCGAGAGATCACAGTAAAAATCCTAAGCATTCTTCCTCCACACTGGGAGAAAAACAGCATCTGAAAGTGTGATGGGATGCATTTTTACACGTGAGACTGTGACCACTTTTACATTGCATCTTATGAGCGGTGGGGTTCTTTTGCTGCCGACCTGCGTGCGCATACTGTTTCGTATCAGTGTGACGTCGTCTGTTAAGGCGTCTATAATCCAAAAAGAACAAAAAGAAATACATGGGAGTCAAATCAACGTTTAGAATACAACACAGTTTAATGGTGGCATTAATCCGTAAGAAAAAGACCCCCCCACCCTGCTTTACGAAACATCTACACGACATCACTCGTCTTTAACGCAAACACCCCAACATAGGCGCCACATTCTAAGGAGGAATGTCAAGTTTGCCGGATTGGTAATGAATATTAATAATGAATATTTCTCTTAACCACTTTAACCCTGGTTTAGTCCCTATTCTGGGCATATCATTGTAGGCAAAATGAAAAATACATTGAAAATTCGATGCATTTCGAAAAATAGCCGGGAAAAAAAAAGAATGTGAGGTTATAACTGGTAATGGGTGTTTGTATTGAGGACAGCGTGATATCAGAAAGACAACCTTGAATCAAGGCTACAACCCCCCACCCTCCCTTCTATTTTACCGTCAGGTCTGAGCACTGATCTGACAGACCTGTACAGAACTGTAGACATCGAGACATTTGCAGTAAATTGAGAGACAATCGATTAGAAATTGAAACTATTATCTGATCCAAGAACCTCTCTAGACTATGATGTCAGGAGACACATCAGTGCTGATGGGGAAGTGTTTGTTGTTGTTTGTTGTCGGGTTGGGTGGTGGTGACCTTTGGGGTCATTTTGGGACCCCCTCCCCCCCAGAGGTCAGAACACGTTGACTCCTCCCACAGTGGTCCTCCTCCCTGGCTCTCTAGATGTCCTTGATGACATCCTCCAGCTCTTCTTTGGAATACATGTGGAAGGTCTTGCCTGGTTCTATTGTGGCCAGCTGGGGGAATAAGAGGGGAGGGAGGGAGGGAAGGAGGGGTTAAAAAGAAAGACAAGCATCTGGTTGGGACATTAATCTAGTTGAGACCGTGACATTTCGCTCAAGCACGGCTCTAAGTTAATGTATGGCAGCGGTTCTGACAACCTTTTCTGGATCAGGGCCCAGAATAAAAGGAGAATTCCAGACTACCTTTTCCTAACCTTTATATGTCCTAGGACAAGTAGTACAGCAGGAAAAAATCATAACTCCATCCATCCAAAATCAATAATAAAACGATACGTGATCTAGCGCAGTGGTTCTCAAACCTTTTTGGCTCAGGTCACCCCTGTAAATAACTTTTTCATCCACGGCACCCCTGAATTACATTGTTACTTACTTACTTATAGGACCCTCCATTTATGTCAAGAATATACATTTCCATCAGGGCAGGTTGAAAATACATCTGTACTTGGCGTTTAACCACTCTGGGTGGAACATTCGTCAAAAATAGCAGATCTGCAAGCTCACAACGCATTGCAAGATCTGATCTTTTTGACAGAGATTTGGTGTAGGTCCAAAAGTGATTTGGATGAATTCCAAATATTATCAAAACATTCTGAGGCACCCCTGGACTGGTGTCACGGCCCCCACTTTGAGAAACCCTGATCTAGCGCATTTTTTAGCTGCGGTGGACTCGGGATGGAGTTATGATTTCTTTCCACTGTACTACTCGTCCTATAAAAAGGTAAGAAAAAGGTAGTCCGGAATTCTCCTTTAAAGTGTAAAAGTCCATTCCTCAGTGCCTATCTAACTCTGAGTGTGTATAAATGGCACCATTTTGAGATACACAGTAACCGAGTGACACGGTGACAAACCTCGATGTTGGTGGCGTTGAGCTTCTCTTCCATCACCTGCTTCAGGATGGTGAGAGAGGACTTGATGGCATCTTTTAATGTCATGGACTGTCATTCACACCACGGGGGGGGAGGAGAGAGACACAAAGCAAAATAAAAACTCACGACTGAAAATAATTGTATGACCAAGCTAGTTTAGGAATATTTTCATAGGTTTCCTATGAAAATATTCCTAAACGACTAACACAATATGCAACATTTCTGATGTTTTAGTGATATTGTTCCTGCTGTTCTACATATACTGCCAACCAGGTGAAGAAGTCCTTAACCTTTGCTTTTATATAAAAGTATGACAAATCCAAGACTATCAAGATTTTATATAGATGATGCTTCTGAACATATTGCTAGTTTGACCACTACAAATGCTTAAAATAACAACCGAAAACAGTCCGCCTACAAGCTATCAACGCATTGAGAGCTTGTAGATCGGCCATTTGCACCTATGACCTGGCCAAAATAGGGACACCAGGGTGGTTAAAATCACATAAAGCTCTTAGCTAGGTGTTGCCTTTCAAGAAACTCATCTCAGACTAACTTTTATTGAGCTCAGAAAAGGCTGAGTTGACCCATTATTGTACAACTTGATAAATTGAAGAGACGTGAGCTGGTAATACAGCCCCACAACCATAAAATGCTATACGTCGTTCATCAGTGCAAATTTTATGGACACAAACGATACTTCCATGTGTAAATACCTTATGGTAGACCTCCTGTAATGAGCTCTGAGCTCCCTCGGAGGCCGAGCCGATGGCCCGAGCATCGCACTGCACAAACGTGCCCGATGGATCCATGTGGTACCTGGAGGCCAAAGGAAAGGCACCAGATTGAACTTGTGAAGGGACTTAAAACCCAGGGTTCCCACACATTTTTAACCATGAATTTTCAAAACTTTTTACAAAAGTATTTTACCCCATTTCCAGGCCCATAGCAATCATACGGTGCAATAATGAGGCTCTTACGCCAGTGTGCTATCAATGCCCCAAGACGTGTGACAAAAAGAACAGATCTACAAGCTAACAGCTAAGTGTTGTTAGGTTGCAGATCCTATTATGTGACGTCTGCACTCACGCAGCTCGTGTGGCACAGCACTACATTTTACCATGTTGTATATTTCACGCAATGTTAGACAAAAACAATGTATAGTCCAAAAAAAAATCTAAACATTTTTCATTGATTCCAAACTAGGGATGCAAATTATCGATCAATTCATTAATTGATAATTGATAACCTTATCAACCGATTAACCGGTTAACTGATAAGCGGCGTTTTTTTTTTATCTGAGAATCTTAATTTCAGATTTTTAAAAAAATCCTAAAAAAAAGTGCTTAGGAGCCGAGATACAGCCTTTTTCAGTAAGTTAAACAAGAAGTGAATGGAGCAGAAAATCTTCAAATCATCATATCTTGGGTTCTGAACATAAAAAAATAAAAAATAAAACTTTTTTTTTTCCAATGAATTGTTAATTGTTTGATTTAATCGGATAATTTCTTAATCGATTAATTCGATTAATCGATTAATTGTTAACATCCCTATTCCAAACCGCTTTTCTAATTTTAAAATATGTCCAGGAATGCCATGACCGTGGGAACACAACCACAACAAAATACAACGTTGCAGAAGCAAGCTGTGTGTGTTGGATTAGTGATCAGCGCATACTATACGTACAGCTGGGGTCCTTTCTCATCTAGTCCCCCGAAGAGAAGTGCTACACCGAAGGGCCGACTCTGTGGAGACAAGACACTTATTTTAGAGGACAGTAACATTAAAAAGGGGTGTAAGTGACATTTTATATATTTTGTGTGTTAAGTGTTAAATAGCTCTATATTCCTATAGTAATTATTGCTATTGCATGTTTGTATAGTAACAGGGAGGGGTCTCGAGCTCTCCAGCTGTTTAGTAAACAGAAAATATGTTTTTCAGGCGGGGATACCAATTTCATCCAATCGTTAGAGAGAACGCTATACAGGATAAGTGAAATCAGAAGTGATGAAACAAAAACAAAAATAAGCAGACAACTGAAACACTATAACATTAAAAGGTGAAAATGTATTTTCTGTTTGAACTAAGCTTGAACTTTTAACAAAAACAAAACAAAAATAACACTTGGTTGTATGACAAATAGCATAAATAACTGATCTGCATTTTTTTTTAAGAAGAATTGGACATTTTTGATTATATATATTTTTTCATGTACCCAAAATAGCTGTCAATATGGTTTAAGAAACAATATTTAGGACATTGTAATAAATAAAGTGGATTTGAGGTAAGGATGAAGTGAGGTGAGTGACTGACCATGGCTCCAGGGTCAGCGTCCTCCTCTCCAAACTGCAGGGCCAGGTTGGACACAGCCTGGGTCACGCTCTCCACCGTCATGGTCTCGTTGTAGGTGAACCAGTGGTTCTGTGGAAAAGTAAGTAGTAACAAAAACGAGCATTCTTAGTCTATTTAAATGCAATTTGCACAGCTCACGAAGACTCACAAAAAGAAAATATTATTAGCCAGCACTCCGAAGTCCTTCTTGTACTTTTTAATTCATTAAGACACCGGCAGCATGCACTGAAATGTTGATGTCATGTCTTTGTGGGCTAATCCATCAGTCATCATCGGTTCAAGAAACATACTGTAACATACCTGTGTTTCCACTCTTGCTTTGTCGATGAGAGTCTTAGCATCAGCTATCAGGCCACTCATTGCGCAACCTGTGAGGGGAACCGGTTTTGAATGTTATTATGAGGTTAATGGTACACATTTTAATAATAAAAAGTAGTAGGTCGGAGAGGCTTATTGTCAGTAACAGCCAGAGAGCAGGAGTCTATCACTGTAGTGCTCGCAGTGCGCTAAACCCCTGGGAGATGGATCGCTGAGGTGGAGCGCAACACCTACCATCAGCTCCCAGTACTTACCACACGACGACATGCTACAACCACGCCGTGCCGAGTTGGCGGTGCCCGGGATCGAACCCATGACCTTAATGACTGAGCTAACAGCGAGCTCAACTTGATGTTAACTTAGTGCTAACTAACGGTATATTTAACATTACTCAACACACCGTGGTTTGTTTGATTTGTGAGGAAGCCATTGGAATCCATTATTTTCAGTGCAGTATGAAAATCAACTTGCAGAGGAATAATTTATTGGTACTCACCGATGTGCGAATCGATCTCCACGATCTTCTCGATGCTGCTGGGCTCCATCAGAGGAGAGGTGATCCTCTTCTCTACGGCCAAACACACTCCCTCTGATGTCTGGATGCCGATGGCCGTGGAACCCAGCTGGAGAAGGACACAAGACAGGTTTTGCAAGTGGATAATGAATGAATTAATGAATTAATGATTTTATTCTAAGTGTCATGCCACCTCGTGGCCCATCCCTCATGGGATTATATGACACCTTTTCAGACGGTTACAATATTCAAAAGATAGTTTCATATACTGGTTACCGGTATTGCTGATCATATACAACAAATACCGACCGAGCAAAACAAAACAAAACATAACATGAATTACATGTCTCCTACTGGCTGTACAATGCTTTTTTCCTCATATCCCAGGCTTTCTCCAAGTAGTTTGCCAGTTTAAATGCATCTTTTTCAAATAAGCAGTTAATAAGTTGTGAGTCATTGATGTCCAACATATCAGCATTCTTAAACAACTCTTCACAGACCCTACAATAAAAGGGACAATACAAAACGAAATGATACTCATTTCATTTCATTTAGATCAAACATTTGGCAGATTCGGTCTTCTTCGTCCAACTCAACATAGCGACCTGTTTCAATATAAAGTGGCAGTATACCTCCTCTAATCTGAGCACAGCGTGATCTTCTTTTCCTTGGTAGGTTAAATAAAACATAGTTTTCGGTGTAATAATCATGTTTAATTTGTCGATATGTACGCAATTTTGGTTTACTCCAGATCTCTTCTGCCCAAGTATGTTTGACCTTATCAAAAATCTTCTCCTTTAGTGTTACAATATTAACTTTTTGTGATCTGAGAAACACATCTTCAGCTCCATATACATAGAACATATCGCGTATGTCCTCTATCCAAGGTCCATTCTGTTGTTTGTCCCAGTTAAATACTTTCTTTGTTAATCTATTAATAATAATAATATAGTATGTATGTTTGCATGTATTATATCGTTGCTGTCAGGCAGAAACCTCTTATTTCCATATTTTCGTACATTACCGCCCTACTTGATCATACTACAGTGTCACACAAAAGCATTAAAGAAAGTAGCAGATCCACAAGCTCAAAATGCGGCGCAACGCCATGCGTTTCGAGCTTAAAGATCTGCTACTTTTGCAGCTTTTAAAAATTGAATCCTGACAGGAACAGTTTTGGAAGCACTTGTTTTCAATAACGCAACGTCCTGCTGCCTCCTGTATTATGTGCAATGTCGAAACAGGTGGTACACAGGACTGTTGATTTCCAACGAGCGCTTCCAAACCCCAACACTTACAACAATAATCACTTGCACAGAATTTATAGACAGAAACTTAAGTAGCACATAACAGTGTCTACAGTGGATTTTGTAAAACAAAAACTTGGCCGGTACAAAGAGGATAATCTGATCTTTCCATACAGCTGTAATGTGGGCGAGTTTAACGTAGTTTAATGCAATCAGATCAGACTTTTTCGTTTTGATGTATGGGCTGTCAAGGGTTGGTATTGCAACTCTAGATTCCAGATATTGAAAATAAGATCTTAAGAGTTGCTTGCGGCTACACATGACCATGGCTTCTGAATAGATCCCACTCCCAAGTTACGATGATTTACACACAACACTATCATGAAAGACTCACCTTTATAGCCTCAATGGCGTATTCAACCTGAAATAACCTTCCTTCAGGAGAGAAGGTATTAACCCCCCTGTAAACAGAGATGTTACTGTTATTAATTGTTTATTGTTTATTTTAGATCCCCATTAGTGACTGCCTCAGCATGGCTAGCTTCCTGTGGTCAAACAGTACAATTACGATGCAATATAAAAAGTTGACAAGCAAAGATAAAATAACAATTAAATTACCATTACAATATTTTTGTAATATATACCACAGCAAAGACAAAAACTACGATTATCCTAAATGAGTGAATTAAAATATGGTATAAAGTACATACAAAATCAATAAAGTACATACAAAATCAAAACACCACATTAATGTGCTGCTTCCATAAATGAAAGTGAAAGGATCTTGGCTGGTTTAGAAAAAAGAACTGTAATAATCAATAACAAATCTGTGTGGATATGCATTGATTGTAAGTTACATTTAATTTTGCCGAATCACAAAGTAAAACATTAAGTTAAGATCGAACACTAAATGCCTGGATTACAGTTACTTTGCAGTTACTTTGTGTGCATTAAATCCATGACAAAGCACTTTGTCTTACCTGTCATACTCTGATCTGGTCAAAAACATGCTTTAAAATATAGAACCTGTAAAAAAGAGGAAGTGGGTTTTATTAACGTGGAACAGAATGCGAATAATCTTAATAATCTGCTAAAATACTTGTTTTACACAATCTGGTTCGATGTGATTCTATATGATGTTAGCTAGTCGGCGTTAGCCACCACACAGTGTTGCCAGATTCTGCGACATAAATAAGCAACCAGCTCTATAAAAAAACAAGAGCACTTTAAACATCAACTATTTTGGAAAAAAATAGAGCTTGTAGATCTGCTATTTTCAACAAAAGAAGTGGGGGAAATTAGTTCTCTTTTTACATTTTAACAACAACAACAAATCTGGTACGGGCAGGGGTCCCTGGCACAACATATTTTCAGATGGAGGTCCACGGACAAATGCATATTAATTTGGGGGGTCCTTGACATGACATGAAAATGTTTGAGAACCACTGGTTTAAACAACATTAGGAGTCAAGCCCACATAATCAACTACAATTTAGAAACAAGACCCCCAAAAAACTGCAACTACCAATAATTTACAAGCAACTTTCCTCAAAAAACAAGCCCAAAGAGGCTTATAATAAGCGGACATGGCAACCCTGCCTCCACACCACAGCTAGCATAGCGTGTAAACGGCTAACTGAAGCTAAATCTCTAAACGTGGGTTTTAAAAGGTGTATTAGTTATCTTTATATCCACGGGGATGTATCTCTATGGTTCTCTGGTTGTTCTTTAACAGTTTAATGAACTAATAGACAGACTATTTAAAGTGTTTACCTTCTCAACAAGAAGCTTGAATGAGTTCGCTAGTTTCACTGGAAGAATGGTGTCACATCTAAACCACACCGACGGACAACATCAATATGAAACGAGAGTTCCGCTTGTGCTTGGGGGGCGGGGCCGCTATTTATTTTACGAAACGCGTTTCGTTTCCTTAGATTGGCAAATACAATGGTGGAAAAAGTACTGAAATGGTTTATTTAAGTAAAAGTATCAATACTGCAATGTACAAATACTCTGTTACAAGTAAAAGTCCAATTTCAAAATGTACTTGAGTAAAAATACAAAAGTATTGGCATCATAATTTAGTACCAAAAGTAAAAGTACTCATTAGGCAGAAGATTTCAAATGTATAAACATCTTTAGAAAATAACAGATGGGCTATTTTTAAATGGCCTAAATGTATATAGGGCTGAAGTGGTTAATGTTTTGTAATAATAATCAAAATCTACAAAGGAACTACTAACTAAAGTTTTCAAATAGTTGTAGTGGAGTAAAGTACAATATTTGCCTCTGAGATGTAGTGGAGTAAAAGTATTGGAAATTGGAAATATTCCAGCACAATAAAAAAAAATACCTCAAACGTGCACTTAAGTACAGTACTTGAGTACATGTACTTGGTTACCTTACACTGAAATATAATAAGATAACATTTTAGAACGAAATTATTATGACAATTCTAAAATATTCTGTGAAATACAGGGATGGATTACCAAAAGGGACTACTGTACTGGATATTGAACGTGATGTTCAATACATTTTCCAACATACAGTATCACTAATTAATTAGAAAAAATCTGATTCATGATTCCTGATTTTGTAAAATATTGGTCCTTCCTGATAGTGATGTCATGGTATTTGCTGGGTTAGCAAGTGCTTGGTCCCATAAATGGGGCCTTTTACAAGCCTGTGCCACGGTATACGTGGGTTATTGGCTATGTCACCTAGTAGCAATGACATGCAGCACGTGATGTCACACAGCTATCCACTTATAAGTCAACGCCTAACATTCAGCACACTCAGGTTTAACTCACGTGTGCTTTTGAAAGAATGGCCGATGCGTTGACGCTTTTCACCTCCATCGGGCTCAGTGAGCAGAGGACAAAGGAAACGCTGAAGAATGAAACACTGAGCTCCGCTCTCAAGGAGGCCATCACTCAAGCCCACAGCGTCCATGGGTCGTCGGGAGTCGACAAAGCCATGGGGACGTTGCTGTACAGCATGGTCTCCCGTCTCAAGGACTCCAAGCACCTGGCTCTCCTCTCGCACCACATCGCGCAGCGCAAGATCTGCACGGAACTGCAGCTGGCGGCCGCGCTGGACTTCTTGAAGAACCATCCTCGGGACCCCGTTGACCAGAAGGAATTTGAGACCGCGTGTGGCGTGGGAGTCGTCATAACGCCAGAGCAGATCGAGGATTCCGTGAAGTCAGTGATCGAGAAACACAAGGAACAGCTGTTGAAGGACAGGTACCGCTTTAACACGGGACTGCTCGTGGGAGAGGCACGCGCCGCACTAAAGTGGGCCGACGGGAAAATCATAAAGAACGAGGTGGACGCGCAGATGCTACAGCTCTTAGGTGCCAAGACGGAGGCTGACCTTGAGAAGAAACCTAAGGCTCAGAAGGCCAAGGCCCCTGAGATGGAGGTGAACGTGAAGCAAGCGGAGGTGGCAGTGAATGGTGAGGTGAGAATCACAGAGGATACGTCTCTCATGGATCAGCTAAGAGGAGAGGCACTTAAGTTCCATAAAACAGGAGAGAACTACAAGACCGAGGGCTATGTGAACACACCCAACACCATGAACTTGCTTAAGAAGCACCTGGAGATCACGGGTGGACAGGTACGCACCCGCTTTCCCCCCGAGCCCAACGGCATCCTTCACATCGGACACGCCAAAGCCATCAATTTCAATTTTGGTTACGCAAAGGCCAACAATGGGATTTGTTTCTTGAGGTACGACGACACAAACCCCGAGAAGGAGGAGGAGAAGTACTTCACCGGCATCAGGGAAATGGTGGAGTGGCTCGGCTACGAGCCGCACGCCATCACTCACGCCTCCGACTACTTCCAGCAGCTCTACGACCTGGCCGTGGATCTCGTCGGCAGGGGCCACGCCTACGTGTGCCACCAGAAGGGAGAGGAATTGAAGGGCCACAACGTCCCCCCGTCGCCGTGGAGGGACCGCCCCGCCGAGGACTCACTGGTGCTGTTCGAGAGGATGAGGAAGGGCCTGTTTGCAGAGGGGGAGGCTACGCTCAGGATGAAGATGGTCATGGAAGACGGGAAGATGGACCCGGTGGCCTACCGCATCAAATACACGCCACACCATCGGTCAGGAGATAAGTGGTGCATCTACCCGACCTACGACTACACCCACTGTCTGTGCGACTCCATAGAGAACATCACACACTCACTGTGCACCAAGGAGTTCCAGGCCAGGCGGTCGTCATATTACTGGCTGTTGAACGCCCTGGACGTGTATTGCCCCGTCCAGTGGGAGTATGGACGTCTGAACTTCACCTACACGGTCGTGTCCAAGAGAAAAATCATCAGGTTGGTAGAGACGGGAGCGGTCAGAGACTGGGACGATCCCCGTCTCTTCACGCTGACCGCGCTTAGGAGGAGGGGCTTTCCAGCCAAAGCTATCAACAACTTCTGTGCACGGGTGGGAGTGACGGTTGCCCAGGTGACGACGGAGCCGCACCTACTGGAGGCGTGTGTCCGAGAAGAACTGAACGAAACGGCGCCTCGGGCGATGGCGGTCCTTGAACCCCTCAAAGTTACCATAACCAACATTCCTGAACACTCAAAGTCGGATATCAGTGTGCCAGACTTTCCCGCCAATGAAGCCAAGGGGAGCCACGTTGTTCCATTTACACGCACCATCTTCATTGAACAGAGCGACTTCAGAGAGGTGATGGAGAAGGGCTATAAGAGACTGACTCCACAACAGCCAGTGGGCCTGAGGCATGCTGGGTACGTGATCTCTGTGCAGAAGGTCATCAAGGACCCCCAGGGCAAAGTAGTGGAATTGGAGGTGACTTGCTGCAGTTCTACTGACACCCCAGAGAAGCCCAAGGCCTTCGTTCATTGGGTCAGCCAGCCGCTCGAGTGTGAAGTGCGGCTCTACGAACGACTGTTCCTTCACAAAAATCCAGAGGATCAGTCAGAGGTGCCCAAGGGCTTCTTAAGTGACGTGAACCCTGATTCCCTTCAGGTCATTAACAGTGCCTTTGTGGACTGCTCGGTCAAGGGAGCCAAAGCCTTGGATAAGTTCCAGTTTGAGAGGGTGGGATACTTCTCCCTGGATCCTGACAGCAGAGCAGACAAGCTCGTCTTCAACCGAACGGTCAGCCTCAAAGAGGACCCTGGGAAGATCTGATCAAAGCTGCAACTTCAACCTCCTATCAGCCAGTGTTGATTTTGTCGACTAAAACTATGAGGAAAAATGTTCGTTGACTATCTTTTTTCAGTGACGAAAACTAAATAAAAACTAAACAAAAAATAAGCTATGATGACTAAAACTAAGACTAAATATATTGAAAATGTTGTCAACAAATAAAAACTAGACTAAAATGTTAGTGAGTGATCTAGTGGAGAAAAGATCCAGTAGAACTGCGGTCTGGTGTTGCGCTCTGAAAATAGCAGATCTACAAGCTCACAACTCACATTTTCAGCATGCAACCAAGTGTAGAATCAGCCATTACGACGCCACCAAGGCACCGCCAAAATACATCTTAGTCAACTAAATCAACTGTAGATTTAGTGGACTATAATCTTATGATATTTAGTCAACTAAAACTAGACTAACTAGTAAAACATTTCAGATGACTAAAATATATCTAAAACTAAATGGAATTTGATCATTTTGATTCAAAAGACTATGACTAAAACTGAATCAAAATGTGCTGTCAAAATCAACACTAGGCCTACTCTACTATCAGCCAACAGAAACAAAACAAAGATTTTTTGTGTACATGCTGCAAGTAGGCCAATTGATTGATTGATTGAATACTACAGAAATGTAAATAGCACGTGGTACAAGTCAGACATTAAGGCTAAAAGGATACCACAAAAAGGCGCAAAAGAAAATCACTCTCAATAGCTCAATATATGGGTACAAAAGGGGGTATGCCCATATATAATGAGCATGTGTAGTGGACTGAAATGTGATTGAATTATTTTATTTTATTAATAATTAAAATAAAAATGGTCTCTTTAAAGCTATTTTGATCACAAGTATTTGTTTAATGTTTTATGTGTTTGGTCGTTTCTTTATTTTGTGTAACATTGTGGTCTCGTTTGGCACAGTTTAACATGGTTATATTTCTTTACAGCAGGGCAGGCAACCTTAGGCACGGGTGCTAACATTGGCGCAGGGGAGGAGGGTGATCACTGGCACACACTGGCATAAGTGTGAGAGAGAGGTTTTTTCTTTTCAAATTAAATATTTAAAAAAAAGTTTAGTCAGTTAAATTAAGTCACATCTATACACAAATTACATCCTGCACATAATTCTACATTCATTCAAACTCCTAACTCTGGGGACTGGGGGAGGGAGTCTGAGAGATAGGTGGGTTATAGCTCTGAGTCTAATGATCATTACATCCTGATGTGAAAGAAAATATTTCTAAAGATATTTCTAAAGATATAGATATATAGATATATATTATGTTATGTTATGTATAGCCTATGGACAATCAAAATTGTCAAATAATATTAGAAAGAGGCAAAAACAAAATTGCGTTGTGAGCTTGTAGATCTGCTATTTTCACAATTTTAGCAATTTTGAAAATAGTCAAACTAAATATAATGCCTCAACTCCTACTTTTGGGGTGGGGGTCCCCAGTTCAAATATGATTATTTTTTTTGGGGGGGGGGGGGGGGTCCCCGGTTCAAAAATGATTATTTTGGGGGGGGTCGCGGCCTGAAAAGGTTGAGAACCACCGCGTAGCTGCATGTCTGCTGCCCCCTAGTGGACCTGGTGCTTTAGACAACTGGTTAGCGCAGCTGCCAGTGAAATGACAAACATGGGTTCAAATCTCCTTCTTGACACTTTGTCTTTGATGTTTAATGCTCTCAAGGTTTGAGTTCAAACTACATTTGAAAAATAAAACAAGTGAATGTGTCAAATATTAGCTTGTCGATCGGCTAGGTTTGAAATTGTTTTAAAAATATGGAATAATCTTCACTGGCACAAAATATTTTCAGATGAGGATTCGTGGCCAAATACACATTAATTTGGGGATTTTAACCCCTTGATGCTGAGTGGCAAGAAGGGAATCACTGGGTGCTCTTTATAAAGTCTTTGGTACGACCTAGCCAGGGAATCAAACCCCAAACCTTCGAAGCTCAAAAAGCTGAAAATGGGTCGCAATGCGACGCAATTTGAGCTTATAGATTGGCTATTTTAGCTACTTTTGTGTGACATAGGCTGACAGTATATGCAATGTGGCCCTCTGGAGTGAGTGTGGAAATATGAACAAATATAAATATATATATATTATATATAAACAAAATAATTTGACACAGAATATTTATTTGAAAATGATTTTATTGCCTTCCACAGCAAGGTAGACAAAGGCAGAACAGATTCCCTTGATTAACCAATTACAGTCAAGAATTCAACAAAGCCAGTAATAGTCCGATGAAGATAGTTGTGATGTAATGTAATTTTAGTCCCCCACATTACATCACAACTATCTTCATCGGTGTGGTGGCCCCCACCACTCCCCAATTTATTAGATACACAATTCATAAATAATGTCCATATCAACAAAGAGCTACTATATCTTTGATATTCTCGCATAGACAATTATTCCACAGTCTCCAAATACTACATAGCATTGGTTCTCAAAGTGGGGTCCAAGGGCCCCAGGTAGGGGTCCTTGGGGGGTACCAGGGGGTCCCCAGCAAAAGTAGGCTATAAACAAGTCATTCATTGCAATCATTTTAGCCACTTTAACCATTATTTTATACTTTGGCTATTGAAAAAAAACAAATATACAAGCTCACGGCGCGTCACTTGGTGCCACGCTATGAGCTTGTGGATCCGGTATTTTTTTTAAATCGTGAAGATTTTTGCAAATCTTTGAATATAGAATACATTTTTAACTCAAATCTTTGCTTCTGGAGGTCGCTGGGACAAAATGTTTTTTAGATTACATTTTATTCATTCTTATTCTTATGAGATGGGGGTCCGCAGCATGTCATTTTGGGGGTCCTTGACATAAAAAGTTTGAGAGTCACTGCTACATAGAGTCTGGAACTACACCTCTCGAAAGCAGAGACGGGAAGCTGTCATCTGATCGTCAAAATACATTTTAAAATATCTTTACATTTTATTTTTGAATTTCCATTTCTGCTAAGCTGCAAGCTTTAGATGATTTTGTATTTATATTAGGGCACATTTGCACGACTGTTAAGACAAAGCGGAAGCGAGGAGGGGGCATCACATCCGCCTGGATAATTTTCAGAGCTTTCGTTGCTCCAGACAGAAGCATTTGAACATTGTGGGAGAAAACAGTCTGGCTCCTGAGACTATCTTTGATAATGAGCTGATGTGCTACTGTAGTCCAGATCAACTTATACTGTGTAGTGTAAGCATTAAAGCCTACTTGGCTTTAATGTAGCCAAGTAGGCTACATTAAAGGTGCTGTAAGTGATATTTTTTGATAAAACAAACAAAGATTGTTAAAAGGTTAAAGCTCTATGTTCCAATAATATAGCTATTGTAGATAATAATCATGCTATGTAATAGCATGCTACAGTATATAGAGTGTTTGTTAACAGCTCTGTCCAGCTCTTATGAATAGTAACATAAATACATGTTCAGGTGGGTTCAAATCAGGAGACAGTTTGTGTTCCAGTTACAATGTTTCTGATCATTTAAGTGTTTCATCACTTCTAATTTCACTTGTTTATCCTGTATCCTGTATGAGTTATGTTAACATAAAAATGAAATTGAGATCCCTTGTTACTGCACAAACACTTTATAGTAATCTGAATATAGAACTATTTAAAACATGACTTAGAGCTGCTTTTATCTTACACAATATTGTAAAGATTATAAACATGTATTTTACTGACTATAGTTACTATACTATGTATATTATTTGTGCTGTCAATGCACCGAAGAAATCTACTCTTCTATTCAGTATCATAGTATTATTATAGTATTATTTCAACAAACATTGTGATGATCACACTCAGATTCTTTCCCAGTACTGTAAATAGTAAAATGCCATGCTAAATCCTTATTAACCACTTAAGTACTACTGTATATACTTTGTCATATGACAAATAGCTAAAATAGCAGATCTGCAAGGTACAACACGATGCATTGTGGCCTTGTAGATCGGCTATTTTTAAACATTTTAATTTTGTGTGAAATTGTGCAATGTCCAAAATAGGGACACCAGGATGAAAGTAGTAATTATTCGATGCCTTTAACCTTCAGCTCCGCCTTCACTCTCCTCAAGTAGTCGCGGTTAGGATGAAAACTCCTGTGGGAACAACACAACAACATGGCTGAGTATCCATTTCCGGTCACATGACATCACAGTAGATCTATAGGAACACTACACTAAAACAATGTTTAACAGAAGTACTGTACCCTAGTAGTCCTCCAGTCATGTAGATCTTGAGGTGAATGTCACTCCAGGTCACCTGGTCCTCCCTCACGGTGAAGAGTATCTTCTGGTCGAATGCTTTCTTCAACAGCCTGACCACCTCTTTGCCCTCCTTGTTGTACGGTAGATCAGCTGTTGTTAGAATGCCTTCATAGTTCTTTCCAGGGTTGGGATGATTCTCCTGTACAGGATGAGTGTTTAAAATGCATTAACAGTGATGGAAAAAGTACTCAAATGTTTTACTTAAATAAAAGTATTAAAACCACAATGTAGAAACACTCTGTTACAAGTAAAAGTCCGGTGAACAAAATGTACTTGAGTAAAACTACAAGAGTATTGGCATCAACATATACTTAAAGTAGAGATGTACCGATACCATTATCTCCTTCCTGATACCGATACAGATCCCCATAACTTGCACATCAGTCGATACCGAGTACAGATCTCATACCTTATTATTACATACCATACATGTAATAATGAAAATAATCTAGGACAGTGGTTCTCAAAGTGGGGTCCAGGGACCCTCAGGGTTCATTGAGGGGGTTCTAAATGGACCCTTACAGGTCTGTGAGAGTGTACAAATGGAACCAAATGGACCCCTTTGTACACTCAAGAGTTATGGGGTCCTTGACATGAAAAAGTTATATATCAGAAGAATTTTAGGCAGTATCGGCAGCTTTTCCGATACTGGTATCGGTATCGGGAAAACTCTTACTTAAATTACCAAAAGTAAAAGTACTCATTATGCAGAGTGTCCCGTTTCACAAGTTTTCATGTCTAAAAAATTTATTGCAAGCTCACAACATTTCACGATGCGACGTGTTGTGAGGTTGTAGATCGTCTGTTTTCAAATAGCCAAAGTTTAAATAGGGCTGAAGTGGTTAATGTATGTTTTGTAATAATAATTCAACACTACAAAGTAACCAGTAAAGTTTTCAAATAATTGTACTAGAATAAAAGTACAATATTTGTCTCTGTAATGTAGTGGAGTAGAAGTTAAAGTAAAAGTATAGAAAATGGGAAATACTTCAGTAAAGTAGAAGTACCTCAGAATTGTACTTAAGTACAGTACTTGAGTAAATGTACTTATACTTTCCACCACTGTGCATTAATATACTCAAAATTAACATCAACAGACAGTATGATGTAATTGTCTTAACTACAGGTTTTTACCATCTGTGTTCCACCTGGAATGTTATAGGTGATGGTTATTCTGCCACAGTGAGGGAATGTAGACAGGGGCCAATCGCTATGAGACTCCGATGTCATGGTTCCATGTGGCTGATCACCCTCTATCTTCCCAAAGACATCTTTACACAAAGGACAGACGGGCCTCATGGTTTCCACTAGCCGTGTCTTACATTCCTTACAAAGCTCACGGCCGCATTTCAGTTTTTCCATGTTCTTCCATGATTCAAGACATCTTGGACAATCATGTTGGGTTTCTCCTGCTGTAGCTCCAGCCACCATGGCTGTTCCAGCACACTGCTTCTCCATCTCTTTTCCGAGTGTCTTCTTCAGCTGAGTCACAGCTGTCCTCACAGTCCCCACGTATGAAGATGGATGGACACTGACCTTTGTCCAGTCCTTGGTGGGTGGAGGAGGGGTGATGATAGATGTGAAGTTCTGGAGAAGTTGGAGGTGGTCTTCAGTGTGTGAGAGCTGTTTCAGCTCAGAGCTTCTCTTCTCTAACTGAGTGATTTCCTCTTGCAGCTCTTCAATGAAGAATTCAGCCTGTTTCTCTGTTGTTTTCTGCTTCTCTTCAATCACATTCATGAGCTCAGCCTGGCTTCTCTCAATACAGCTGATCAGAGCAGTGAAGACCTTCACACTGTCTGCTATCTCTCTGTCTGCATCTTTCTTGCTGAGCTCTACTGAGTGTTTGACCTCGTGAATCTTCACTCGTCTCTCCTGGATCATCTGCTGAACTTCAGCCTCTGTCTTTCCCAGCTCAGCCTTCTTTCCGTCATATGCCTCTTTCAGAGATACAATTTTGTGTAACTTGTGGTCTGCCTCGGTGCAGAACTGACAAACACACGTGTGGTCAGTCTTACAGAACAGCTCCAGAGGTCTGTCATGTTTCTTACACAAAATGTCTTCCAGGTTCTTTACAGGGTCGATTAGTTTGTGTCGTTTAATCGCTGTTCCTCTCTGATGAGGCTCCAGGTGAGTCTCACAGTAGGAGGCCACACACACCAGGCAGGACTTCACGGCCTTGAGCTTTGGTTCAGTACAGAAGTCACAGGAGACTTCATCTGGTTCAGCAGGTTCTTGGTTTGTGCTGGAAGTTTGTTTCAGCTGCTTTGAATTCCTGAACTGATCAGCCATCTCAGAGAAGACTTTATTAACACATAGTTTTGGTCTGTCATTGAAGTTTTCTTTACATAGAGGACACTGACACACAACACTGCTATCCCAGTAATGTGTGATACAGGTTTTGCAGTAGTTGTGTCCACATGGAGTGGTGATTGGATCAGTGAACACATCCAGACAGATGGAACACAGAAACTGCTCTTCAGACAGGAGACTGCTGGTAGACGCCATTTCTACACAATGAGAATAAAAACAAATGTTTTTTAATGATATACCAAAGATGTATATGAAAAACCTCAATTTCATACAATATAATTTAGTACTGTATACTATATACAATACGTTTTGTAATTAATAAAATGCCTTTCTGATAAATAGAAATGTATCATGGACTTAAAATGTTGATTTGTTCTATGTTGAATACTAACAATTATACCAAACTCACCTGTGATATGTTTGTAGAGAATATTAGCTCTGCTGTTAAATAGCTGTGGGTCTGAAGTACAGGTACTCTACCTCTGGTTTTGATGTCATTGAGATAATAATCATACTCATGACTCACACTTTGTAGAAGTTAACCCTTTACTGGTCTCTTTCGCATGTGAACAGGTTGAAAAGTTTAGCTTAAAAATGTGAATTCACTCCACATTTAATTTCTATTTTTCTTCTATGGACTGAATATGATGTCTCAGAAAAGGCAACATTATTTCTCCCCTACAGTCATAGTACTTGCACTCTTCTTTGAACACAGAATGAAGTGTTGGTTTTCAGGGCGTTATCAGCAAACACATTATTGATCAAAGTCCACCTGCTTTATAACACACTTGTTGTTTTTAACTATTTTATACATTTTGAAAACATGAAATGGAAGATTTCTGCATATTGAGAACTTTTACTTTTGGTACTTTAAGTACATTTCGATGCCAATACTTTTGTACTTTTACTCGATTCAATTCTGAATACCAGACTTACTTGTAACAGAGTATTTCTGCATTGTAGTATTGATAATTTTACTTATGTAAAAAATGTGAGTACTTCTTCCACCACTGATATTAAACAAATTCTAATGACATTTTAATCTGACGTGTTACTCTATACTATAGTCTGAAAATATCTATTTGAGTATTTATATGACTATTATAATTAAACGTAGGAGACTCACTCACTGTGTTCGTGCCTTGTGGTGTTCCAGGTAAATGAGAGTGAAAACAAAGAGTCACAACGCTCAATCTGGTAACCATTCACTTTGTTTGCATATCCGCTAGAGAGTGGATACGGATACAGTGTATGGAAATCTTCTGTCAATCAATGCAAAACAGCTTTTGAACTTCCTCCTATAACCCATGAAAGGCTGGTAAACATACAAGAACAGTGGGCACTAAAGAAGAGAGGGCACCATGAATATAATTGATATATCATGAATATAAAATGTGCTATTTTGTCCAAAATATGAAATATTTGAATAATGTAACAGTACATCATTATCAGACTGTATCATTCAACTTGTTGTTTATGTCCAAAATGACATATACAGGATTTGTAGCAATTGTAGAAATATTAGTTAGACCTTAGTTGTCAATTGTTCGATCTTGTTATATCATGTATACTTACATTACTTAAGACTATTTCTCATTATGATTTTATTTTTTCACATTTTGGACCAAATAGCCAATTTTACATTAAGGTGCCTACTCTTACTTAGTGCCCACTCTTCCCTAGTGCCCACTCTTCCTGTTACCAAGGAGACGAGGCTGCTCAAGCGTTGAGGTATGGTGAATTATCCGTGCAGAAATTAATACAGTCCACTAGGGGGCACTATCACACAGGAGAAACAACACACAGTATGAAGAACAGACATGAGCTCTGAACACAACAGTACATAGAAAGCAGGCTTTGTACAGGTTGGCCTTCTGTGGAAAACCACCAAGGTTACTACCAAGATAATCTATAGGCATAATATGTTGTTTTTGTTGTTATTGATTCGATTTAGAACATAATTCTACAACTGATACAAGTGGGGAGATAACAGTGGAGAGAGTGAAACCTATTGTGTCTTGTAAACAAAAATCGATAATTTGACACAGAATATTGATTTGAAAATGATTTTATTGCCTTCCACAGCAAGGTAGACAAAGGCAGAACAGAATCCGTTGATTAAACAATTAGAATCAATAATTCAATAAAGCCATGTAATAGTCCAATATAATGAAGATAGTTATGATGTAATGTCATTTTAGCCCCCCCCACCACTCCCTCATTTATTAAATTCAGAAATAATGTCCCTATCAACAAAGAGCTACTATATGTTTGATAATGAGCTGATGTGATACTGTAGTCCAGAGTCATTTACAATGAGTGCAGCATTGAAACAAACCAAGTGAAAACATCAGTGAGAAAGAAAATGAAAGGTGTTGTAAAAGGTTAAAGCTCTATGTTCCAATAATATAGCTATTGTAGATAATAATCATGCTATGTAACAGCATGCTACAGTATATAGAGTGTTTGTTAACAGCTCTGTCCAGCTCTTATGAATAGTAACATAAATACATGTTCAGGTGGGTTCAAATCAGGAGACAGTTTGTGTTCCAGTTACAATGTTTCTGATCATTTATGTGTTTCATCACTTCTAATTTCACTTGTTTATCCTGTATCCTGTATGAGTTATGTTTTGATTGTATGAAATCAGTGTCCCACCTGAAAATGTATTTTATGTTTACTAAAGAGCTGGTGAGATCCCTTGTTACTGCACAAACACTTTATAGTAATCTGAATATAGAACTATTTAAAATGACTTAGAGCTGCTTTTATCCTACACAATATTGTAAATATTATAAACATTTATACACTATACTGTATATACTTACTAGTTACTATATCTATGTACAGTATGTTATTTGTGCTGTCAATGCACCTAAGAAATCTACTCTTCTATTCAGTATCATAGTATTATTATTATTTCAACAAACATCGTGATGATCAAACTCAGATTATTTCCCAGTACTGTAAATAGTAAAATACCATGCTAAATCCTCATTAACCACTTAAATCAAATAGCTAAAAAAGCAGATCTACAAGGTACAACACGATGCATTGTGACCTTGTAGATCGGCTATTTACAAACATTTTACATTTTGGGGACATTTTTCAGCATGTCCAAAATAGGGACACCAGGATGAAAGTAGTAATTATTCGATGCCTTTAGCCTTCAGCTCGTCCCTCACTCTGTTCAAGTAGTTGCGGTCAGGATTTAAAAGCCTGTGGGAACAACACAACAACATGGCTGAGTATCCATTTCAGGTCAAATGACATCGCAGTAGATCTACAAGAACATTTCACTAAAACAATGATTAACAGAAGTACTGTACCCTAGTAGTCCTCCAATCATGTAGATCTTGAGGTGAATGTCATTCAAGATCACCTGGTCCTCCCTCACGGTGAAGAGTAGCTTCTGGTCAAATGCTTTCTTCAACAGCCTGAACACCTCTTTGCCCTCTGTGTTGTTTGGTAGATAAGCTGTTGCTTCAATGCCTTCATAGTTCTTTCCAGGGTTGGGATGATTCTCCTGTACAGGATGAGTGTTTAAAATGCATTAACAGTGATGGAAAAAGTACTCAAATGTTTTACTTAAGTAAAAGTATTAAAACCACAATGTAGAAACACTCTGTTGCAAGTAAAAGTCCGGTAAACAAAATGTACTTGAGTAAAACTACGAGAGTATTGGCATCAACATATACTTAAAGTAGAGATGTACCGATACCATTATCTCCTTCCTGATACCGATACAGATCCCCATAACTTGCACATCAGTCGATACCGAGTACAGATCTCATACCTTATTATTACATACCATACATGTAATAATGAAAATAATCTAGGACAGTGGTTCTCAAAGTGGGGTCCAGGGACCCTCAGGGTTCATTGAGGGGGTTCTAAATGGACCCTAACAGGTCTGTGAGAGTGTACAAATGGAACCAAATGGACCCGTTTGTACACTCAAGAGTTATGGGGTCCTTGACATGAAAAGGTTATATACAGTATCAGCATTTTAGGTAGTATCGGCAGCAGCTTTTCGATACTGGTATCGGTATCGGGAAAACTCTAACTTAAAGTACCAAAAGTAAAAGTACTCATTATGCAGAGTGTCCCGTTTTATGTCTAAAATGTATTAAAAAAAACATAGCAGATCTACAAGCCGATCTGCAAGCTCAAAACATTTCACAATGCGACGTGTTGTGAGGTTTTAGATCATCTGTTTTCAAATAGCCAAAGTTTAAATAGGGCTGAAGTGGTTAATGTATGTTTTGTAATCATAATTCAAATCTACAAAGTAACCGGTAAAGTTTTCAAATAATTGTAGTGGAATAAAAGTAGAAGTAAAAGTGTAGAAAATGGGAAATACTTCAGTAAAGTAAAAGTACCTCAGAATTGTACTTAAGTACAGTACTTGAGTAAATGTACTTAGTTACTTTCCACGACTGTGCGTTAATATACTCAAAATTAACATACAACAGACAGTATGATATAATTGTCTTAACTACAGGTTGTTACCGTCTGTGTTCCATCTGGAATGTTATAGTAGATGATTATTCTGCCACAGTCAGGGAATCCATACACATGGGAATAGCTTTGAGACTTCCATGTCATGGTTCCATGTGGCTGATCTCCCTCTATCTTCCCAAATACATCTTTACACAAAGGACAGACGGGCCTCATGGTTTCCACTAGCCGTGTCTTACATTCCTCACAAAGCTCATGGCCGCATTGTAGTTTTTCCATGTTTTTCCATGATTCAAGACATCTTGGACAAACATGTTCGGTTTCTCCTGCTGTAGCTCCAGCCACCATGGCTGTTCCAGCACACTGCTTCTCCATCTCTTTACCGAGTGTCTTCTTCAGCTGAGTCACAGCTGTCCTCACAGTCCCCACGTATGAAGATGGACGGACACTGACTTGTGTCCAGTCCTTGGTGGGTGGAGGAGGGGTGATGATAGATGTGAAGTTCTGGAGAAGTTCGAGGTGGTCTTCAGTGTGTGAGAGCTGTTTCAGCTCAGAGCTTCTCTTCTCTAACTGAGTGATTTCCTCTTGCAGCTCTTCAATGAGGAATTCAGCCTGTTTCTCTGTTGTTTTCTGCTTCTCTTCAATCACATTCATGAGCTCAGCCTGGCTTCTCTCAACACAGCTGATCAGAGCAGTGAAGACCTTCACACTGTCTGCTATCTCTCTGTCTGCATCTTTCTTGCTGAGCTCTACTGAGTGTTTGACCTCGTGAATCTTCACTCGTCTCTCCTGGATCATCTGCTGAACTTCAGCCTCTGTCTTTCCCAGCTCAGCCTTCTTTCCGTCATATGCCTCTTTCAGAGATACAATTTGGTGTAACTTGTGGTCTGCCTCGGTGCAGAACTGACAAACACACGTGTGGTCAGTCTTACAGAACAGCTCCAGAGGAATGTTATGTTTCTTACACAAAATGTCTTCCAGGTTCTTTACAGGGTCGATTAGTTTGTGTCGTTTAAACGCTGTTCCTCTCTGATGAGGCTCCAGGTGAGTCTCACAGTAGGAGGCCAGACACACCAGGCAGGACTTCACGGCCTTGAGCTTTGGTTCAGTACAGAAGTCACAGGAGACTTCATCTGGTTCAGCAGGTTCTAGGTTTGTGCTAGAAGTTTGTTTCAGCTGCTTTGAATTCCTGAACTGATCAGCCATCTCAGAGAGGACTTTATTAACAGAGAATTCTGGTCTCCTATAGAAGGTTTTGTTACATAGTGGACATTTACACACATCAGTACTGTCCCAGTGTTGTGTGATACAGGTTTTGCAGTAGTTGTGTCCACATGGAGTGGTGATTGGATCAGTGAACACATCCAGACAGATGGAACACAGAAACTGCTCTTCAGACAGGAGACTGCTGGTAGACGCCATTTCTACACAATGAGAATAAAAACAAAGATTTTTGAATGATACTTGTCTTCATTTATTCGACAAACTTTCATTCATACAATATAGTATATAAAAACACATTTTTAATTGACTAAAATACTTAATTCTATTAAATAGATTGTTTTTGTTCTGTGTTGAATACTAACAATTATACCAAACTCATCCGTCTGTCTTAAAATGTTCTGTTTATGAGAAAATATTGTTGATCTGATATTTTTGCGAGGACTATTAGCTCTGCTGTTAAATTGCTGTGGGTCTGACGTACAGGTACTGTACTACTGGTTTTGCTCATGTCATCGTTGAGATGCAATAATCATACTGTAGGTCACGCTTTGTTGGAGTTAACCCTTTACTGGTCTCTTTCGTGCTGCGAACAGGTTGAAAAGTGTAGAATAAAAATGTGAATTCACTCCACATTTACATTTTTATTTCATTTAATTCTATGGACTGATTATGATGTTGTCTCTTCTGAGACAACATCATAATCAGTCATAATTTTCCCCCTACAGTCATACTTGCAAACTTCTTTAAACACAAAAAGAAGTGTTGTTTTTCAGGGTGTTATCATCAACAACCACGTTTTTGATCAAAGTCCACCTGCTTTATAACACACTTGTTGTTTTACTGGAGGACGGAGGCTATAATATAGTATATTATACAATTTCTCATACTGTATAGCTGGTTGATTTGGAAGAATCTAATTCAAGTGTTTCCAGGAATTACTGTATAAGAAATCAAAGAATATCCTATTTCCAACTGATTTCTGTACAGTAGATCACATATTGTAGCTGCAATATACTATTAACTATTTGAAATAAAAGAATATAGTGAAGTGACATTGTATTTAAGCCTATAGTGAAGATAGCCGATACAAGCTCGCAACGCGTTCTGATCTTGTAGATCTGCTAATTTTTTTATATTTTATACATTTTGAAAACATGAAATGGTAGACTCCTGCATATTGAGTACTTTTACTTTTGGTACTTTAAGCACATTTCGATGCCAATACTTTTTTACTTTTACTCAAGTAAATTCTGAATACCAGACTTGTTGTAACAGAGTATTTCTGCATTGTAGTATTGATAATTTTACTTAAGTAAAAAATGTGAGTACTTCTTCCACCACTGATAGATCCCTTATGATTTTAAACAGATTCTAATGACATTTTAATCTGACGTGTTACTACTATAGTCTGAAAATATCTATTTGAGTATTTATATGACTATTGTAATTAAACGTAGGAGACTCACTCACTGTGTTCGTGCCTTGTGGTGTTCCAGGTAAATGAGAGTGAAAGCAAAGAGTCACAACACTCACTCTGGTAACCATTCACTTTGTTTGCATATCCGCTAGAGAGTGGATACGGATACAGTGTATGGAAATCTTCTGTCAATCAATGCAAAACAGCTTTTGAACTTCCTCCTATAACCCATGAAAGGCTGGTAAACATACAAGAACAGTGGGCACTAAAGAAGAGAGGGCACCATGAATATAATTGATATATCATGAATATAAAATGTGCTATTTTGTCCAAAATATGAAATATTTGAATAATGTAACAGTACATCATTATCAGACTGTATCCTTCAACTTCTTGTTTATGTCCAAAATGACATATACAGGATTTTTAGCAATTGTAGAAATATTATACCTTAATTGTCAATTGTTTGATCTTGTTCTATCATGTATACTTACATTACTTAAGACTATTTCTCATCATTATTATTATTATTATTTTACATTTTGGACCAAATAGCCAATTTTACATTGAGGTGCCCACTCTTCCCTAGTGCCCACTCTTCCTGTTACCAAGGAGACGAGGCTGCTCAAGCGTTGAGATATGGATGATTATCCGTGCAGGAATTAATACAGTCCACTAGGGGGCACTATCACACAGAATAAACAACACACAGTATGAAGAACAGATATGAGCTCTGAACACAACAGTAAATAGAAAGCAGGGTTTCTACAGGTTGGCATTCTGTGGAAAACCACCAAGGTTACTACCAAGATAATCAATAGATCTGATATCCTTTAAAACCACCAAGGTTACTACCAAGATAATCAATAGGTCTGATATCATTTAAAACCACCAAGGTTACTACCAAGATAATCAATAGGTCTGATATCCTTTAAAACCACCAAGGTTACTACCAAGATAATCAATAGGTCTGATATGTTGTTGTTGTTATTGATTAGATTTAGAACATAATTCTACAACTGATACAAGTGGGGAGATAACAGTGGAGAGAGTGAAACCTATTGTATCTTGTAAACAAAAATCTATAATTTGACACAGAATATTGATTTGAAAATTATTTTATTGCCTTCCACTTCAAGGTAGACAAAGGCAGAACAGAATCCGTTGATTAAACAATTAGAATCAATAATTCAACAAAGCCATGTAATAGTCCAATATAATGAAGATAGTTGTGATGTAATGTCATTTTAGCCCCCCCCCACTCCCTCATTTATTAGATTCACAAATAATGTCCCTATCAACAAAGAGCTACTATATGTTTGATAATGAGCTGATGTGATACTGTAGTCCAGAGCAATTTACAATGAGTGCAGCATTGAAACAAACCAAGTGAAAACATCAGTGAGAGAGAAAATGAAAGGTGCTGTAAAAGGTTAAAGCTCTATGTTCCAATAATATAGATTTTGTAGATAATAATCATGCTTTGTAATAGCATGCTACAGTATATAGAGTGTTTGTTAACAGCTCTGTCCAGCTCTTATGAATAGTAACATAAATACATGTTCAGGTGGGTTACAATCAGGAGACAGTTTGTGTTCCAGTTACAATGTTTCTGATCATTTATGTGTTTCATCACTTCTAATTTCACTTGTTTATCCTGTATCCTGTATGAGTTATGTTTTGATTGTATGAAATTGGTGTCTCACCTGAAAATGTATTTAATGTTTACTAAAGAGCTGGTGAGATCCCTTGTTACTGCACAAACACTTTATAGTCATCTGAATATACAACTATTTAAAATGACTTACAGCTGCTTTTATCTTACACAATATTGTAAAGATTATAAACATTTATACACTATATATTATACTGACTAGTTACTATACTATATATGTTATTTGTGCTGTCAATGCACCTAAGAAATCTACTCTTCTATTCAGTATCATAGTATTATTATAGTATTATTTCAACAAACATTGTGATGATCACACTCAGATTCTTTCCCAGTACTGTAAATAGTAAAATGCCATGCTAAATCCTCATTAACCACTTAAGTACTACTGTACATACTTCGTCATATGACAAATAGCTAAAATAGCAGATCTAAAAGGTACAACACGATGCATTGTGACCTTGTAGATCTGCTATTTTCAAACATTTTACATTTTGGGGACATTTTTCAGCATGTCCAAAATACGGACACCAGGATGAAAGTAGTAATTATTCGATGCCGTTAGCCTTCAGCTCGGCCCTCACTCTGCTCAAGTAGTTGCGGTCAGGATTTAAAAGCCTGTGGGAACAACACAACAACATGGCTGAGTAATCATTTAATGTCACATGACATCACAGTAGATCTACAGGAACATTTCACTAAAACAATGTTTAACAGAAGTACTGTACCTTAGTGATGGTCCTCCAGTCATGTAGATCTTGAGGTGAATGTCATTAAAGGTCACCTGGTCCTCCCTCACAGTGAAGAGTAGCTTCTGGTCAAATGCTTTCTTCAACAGCCTGACCAGCTCTTTGCCCTGGTTGTCACCCGGTAGAGAAGCTGTTATTTGAATGCCTTCATAGTTCTTTCCAGGGTTGGGATGATTCTCCTGTACAGGATGAGTGTTTAAAATGCATTAACAGTGGTGGAAAAGGTACTCTATTTTTTTACTTAAATAAAACTATTAAAACCACAATGTAGAAACACTGTTACAAGTAAAAGTCTAGTAAACAAAATGTACTTGAGTAAAACTACAAAAGTATTGGCATCAAAATATACTTAAAGTAGAGATGTACCGATACCATTATCTCCTTCCCAATACCGATCCCCATAACTTGCATATCAGTCGATACCGAGTACAGATCTCATACCTTATTATTACATACCATACATGTAATAATAAAAATAATCTAGGACAGTGGTTCTCAAAGTGGGGTCCAGGGACCCTCAGGGTTCATTGAGGGGTTCCAAATGGACCCTTACAGGTCTGTGAGAGTGTACAAATGGAACCAAATGGACCCGTTTGTACACTCAAGAGTTATGGGGTCCTTGACATGAAAAAGTTATATATCAGCATTTTAGGTAGTATTGGCAGCAGCTTTTCGATACTGGCATCGGGAAAACTCTAACTTAAAGTACCAAAAGTAAAAGTACTCATTATGCAGAGTGTCCCGTTTCACAAGTTTTCATATGTCTAAAATGTATTAAAAATACAAAGCAGATCTACAAGCCGATCTGCAAGCTGACAACATTTCACGATGCGACGTGTTGTGAGGTTGTAGATCGTCTGTTTTCAAATAGCCAAAGTTTAAATAGGGCTGAAGTGGTTAATGTATGTTTTGTTGTAATAATAATTCAAATCTACAAAGTAACCGGTAAAGTTTTCAAATAATTGTAGTGGAATAAAAGTACAATATTTGTCTCTGAGATGTAGTGGAGTAGAAGTTAAAGTATAGAAAATGGGAAATGCTTCAGTAAAGTAGAAGTACCTCAGAATTGTACTTAAGTACAGTACTTGAGTAAATGTACTTAGTTACTTTCCACCAGTGTGCATTAATATACTCACAATTAACATACAACATACAGTATGATATGATTGTCTTAACTACAGGTTTTTACCGTCTGTATTCCACTTGGAATGTTATAGTTGATGATTATGGATCCATAGCCACCAGACTTCCATGTCATGGTTCCATGTGGCTGATCTCCCTCTATCTTCCCAAAGACATCTTTACACAAAGGACAGACGGGCCTCATGGTTTCCACTAGCCGTGTCTTACATTCCTTACAAAGCTCATGGCCGCATTGTAGTTTTTTCATGTTTTTCCACGATTCAAGACATCTTGGACAATCATGTTGGGGTTTTCCTGCTGTAGCTCCAGCCACCATGGCTGTTCCAGCACACTGCTTCTCCATCTCTTTACCGAGTGTCTTCTTCAGCTGAGTCACAGCTGTCCTCACAGTCCCCACGTATGAAGATGGATGGACACTGACCTTTGTCCAGTCCTTGGTGGGTGGAGGAGGGGTGATGATGGATGTGAAGTTCTGGAGAAGTTGGAGGTGGTCTTCAGTGTGTGAGAGCTGTTTCAGCTCAGAGCTTCTCTTCTCTAACTGAGTGATTTCCTCTTGCAGCTCTTCAATGAAGCCTTCAGCCTTTTTCTCTGTTGTTTTCTGCTTCTCTTCAATCACATTCATGAGCTCAGCCTGGCTTCTCTCAACACAGCTGATCAGAGCAGTGAAGACCTTCACACTGTCTGCTATCTCTCTGTCTGCATCTTTCTTGCTGAGCTCTACTGAGTGTTTGACCTCGTGAATCTTCACTCGTCTCTCCTGGATCATCTGCTGAACTTCAGCCTCTGTCTTTCCCAGCTCAGCCTTCTTTCCGTCATATGCCTCTTTCAGAGATACAATTTGGTGTAACTTGTGGTGTGCCTCGGTGCAGAACTGACAAACACACGTGTGGTCAGTCTTACAGAACAGCTCCAGAGGAATGTTATGTTTCTTACACAAAATGTCTTCCAGGTTCTTTACAGGGTCGATTAGTTTGTGTCGTTTAAACACTGTTCCTCTCTGATGAGGCTCCAGGTGAGTCTCACAGTAGGAGGCCAGACACACCAGGCAGGACTTCACGGCCTTGAGCTTTGGTTCAGTACAGAAGTCACAGGAGACTTCATCTTCTTCAGCAGGTTCTTGGTTTGTGCTGGAAGTTTGTTTCAGCTGCTTTGAATTCCTGAACTGATCAGCCATCTCAGAGAAGACTTTATTAACAGAGAATTCTGGTCTACTATAGAAGGTTTTGTTACATAGTGGACACTGACACACAACACTGCTATCCCAGTAATGTGTGATACAGGTTTTGCAGTAGTTGTGTCCACATGGAGTGGTGATTGGATCAGTGAAGACATCCAGACAGATGGAACACAGAAACTGCTCTTCAGACAGGAGACTGCTGGTAGACGCCATTTCTACACACTGAGAATAAAAACAAATGTTTTTGAATGATACTTGTCTTAATGTATTCGAGAAACCTTCATTCATACCATATAGTTATACCAAACTCATCCGTCTGTCTTAAAATGTTCTGTTTATGAGGAAATATTGTTGATCTGATATTTTTGTGGGGAATTTTAGCTCTGCTGTTAAATTGCTGTGGGTCTGAAGTACAGGTACTGTACAACTTGTTTTGATATGTCATCATTGAGATGCAATAATCATAGATCACGCTTTGTGGAAGTTACTGTAACCCTTTACTGGTCTCTTTCGTGCTGTGAACAGGTTGAAAAGTTTAGAATAAAAGTGTGAATTCACTCCACATTTACATTTTTATTTTTATTTAATTCTATGGACTGAATATGATGTTGTCTCTTCAGACAACATTATTTTTCCCTACAGTCATACTTGCACACTTCTTTGAACACAGAATTAGTGTTGTTTTTCAGGGTGTTATCATCAGCAACCACATTTTTGATCAAAGTCCACTTGCTTTATAACACACTTGTTTTACTGGAGGGCGGAGGCTATGATATTATGCAGTTTATTATACTGAATAGCTGGTTGACTTGGAAGAATCTAATTCAAGTCTTTACAGGAATTACTGTATAAGAAATCAAAGAATATCCTATTTCCAACTGATTTCTGTACAGTAGATCATATATTGTATCTGCAATATACTATTTGAAATAAAATAATAAAGTGAAGTGACATTGTATTCAAGCCTGGTGAAGATAGCCGATACAAGCTCGCAACGCGTTGTGAGCTTGTAGATCTGCTAATTTTTAATTATTTTATACACATTTTGAAATGAAATGGAAGATTCCTGCATATTGAGTACTTTTAGTTTTGGTACTTTAAGTACATTTCGATGCCAATACTTTTGTACTTTTACTCGATTAAATTCTGAATACCAGACTTACTTGTAACAGAGTATTACTGCATTGTAGTATTGATAATTGAACTTAAGTAAAACATGTGAGTACTTCTTCCACCACTGATAGTTAGGATCCCTTATGATTTTAAACAGATTCTAATGACATTTTAATCTGACGTATTACTCTATACTATAGTCTGAAAAAAATATCTATTTGAGTATTTATATGACTATTGTAATTAAACGTAGGAGACTCACTCACTGTGTTCGTGCCTTGTGGTGTTCCAGGTAAATGAGAGTGAAAGCAAAGAGTCAAACGCTCACTCTGGTAACCAGCATATCCGCTCTAGAGTGGATATGGATACAGTGTATGGAAATCGTCTGTTAATCAATAACAAACAGCTTTTGAACTTCCTCCTAGACCCCATGAAAGGCTGGTAAACATACAAGAACAGTGGGCACTAAAGAACAGTGGACACTAAAGAAGAGAGGGCGGCCATGAATATAATTGATATATCATGAATATAAAATGTGCTATTTTGTCCAAAATATGAAATATTTGAATAATGTAACAGTAGGCCTACATCATTATCAGACTGTATCCTTCAACTTCTTGTTTATGTCCAAAATGACATATACAGGATTTGTAGCAATTGTAGAAATATTAGACCTTAATTGTCAATTGTTCGATCATGTTCTATCATGTATACTTACATTACTTAAGACTATTTCTCATCATCATTATTATTATTATTATTATTTTACATTTTGGACCAAATAGCCAATTTTACATTGAGGTGCCCACTCTTCCCTAGTGTCCATTCTTCCTGTTACCAAGGAGACGAGGCTGCTCAAGCGTTGAGATATGGACGATTATCCGTGCAGGAATTAATACAGTCCACTAGGGGGCACTATCACACAGAATAAACAACACACTGTATGTAGAGCAGATATGAGCTCTGAACACAACAGTAAATAGAAAGCAGGCTTTTCTGCAGGTTGGCCTTCTGTGGAAAACCACCAAGGTTACTACCAAGATAATCAATAGATCTGATATCCTTTAAAACCACCAAGGTTACTACCAAGATAATCAATAGGTCTGATATCCTTTAAAACCACCAAGGTTACTACCAAGATAATCAATAGGTCTGATATCCTTTAAAACCACCAAGGTTACTACCAAGATAATCAATAGGCCTAATATGTTGTTGTTGTTGTTGTCGTTGTTGTTGTTATTGATTAGATTTAGAACATAATTCTACAACTGATACAAGTGGGGAGATAACAGTGGAGAGAGTGAAACCTATTGTGTCTTGTAAACAAAAATCTATAATTTAATACAGAATATTGATTTGAAAATGATTTTATTGTCTTCCACAGCAAGGTAGACAAAGGCAGAACAGAATCCGTTGATTAAACAATTAGAATCAATAATTCATCAAAGCCATGTAATAGTCCAATATAATGAAGATAGTTGTGATGTAATGTCATTTTAGCCCCCCCCCACTCCCTCATTTATTAGATTCACAAATAATGTCCCTATCAACAAAGAGCTACTATATGTTTGATAATGAGCTGATGTGATACTGTAGTCCAGAGCAATTTACAATGAGTGCAGCATTGAAACAAACCAAGTGAAAACATCAGTGAGAAAGAAAATGAAAGGTGTTGTAAAAGGTTAAAGCTCTATGTTCCAATAATATAGCTATTGTAGATAATAATCATGCTATGTAATAGCATGCTACAGTATATAGAGTGTTTGTTAACAGCTCTGTCCAGCTCTTATGAATAGTAACATAAATACATGTTCAGGTGGGTTCAAATCAGGAGACAGTTTGTGTTCCAGTTACAATGTTTCTGATCATTTATGTGTTTCATCACTTCTAATTTCACTTGTTTATCCTGTATCCTGTATGAGTTATGTTTTGATTGTATGAAATTGGTGTCCCACCTGAAAATGTATGTTATGTTTACTAAAGAGCTGGTGAGATCCCTTGTTACTGCACAAACACTTTATAGTAATCTGAATATAGAACTATTTAAAACATGACTTACAGCTGCTTTTATCTTACACAATATTGTAAAGAGTATAAACATGTATATACTATATATTATACTGACTAGTCACTATACTATGTATGTTATTTGTGCTGTCACTGCACCTAAGAAATCTACTCTTCTATTCAGTATCATAGTATTATTATAGTATTAGTTTCAACAAACATTGTGATGATCACACTCAGATTCTTTCCCAGTACTGTAAATAGTAAAATGCCATGTTAAATCCTCATTAACCACTTAAGTACCACTGTATGTACTTTGTCATATGACAAATAGCTAAAATAGCAGATCTGCAAGGTTACATTATGTCACAACACGATGCATTGTGGCCTTGTAGATCGGCTATTTTTAAACATTTTAATTTTGTGTGAAATTGTGCAATGTCCAAAATAGGGACACCAGGATGAAAGTAGTAATTATTCGATGCCTTTAACCTTCAGCTCCGCCTTCACTCTCCTCAAGTAGTTGTGGTCAGGAATAAAACGCCTGTGGGAACAACACAACAACATGGCTGAGTATCTCAGGTCACATATACATCACAGTAGATCTACAGGAACATTTCACTAAAACAATGTTTAACAGAAGTACTGTACCCTGGTGGTCCTCCAGTTATGTAGAGCTTGAGGTGAATGTCATTCCAGATCACCTGGTCCTCCCTCACGGTGAAGAGTAGCTTCTGGTCAAATGCTTTCTTCAACAGCCTGAACACCTCTCTGCCATCGTTGTTGTCCGGTACAGAAGCTCTTGTTTGAATGCCTTTATAGTTCTTTCCAGGGTTGGGATGATTCTCCTGTACAGGATGAGTGTTTAAAATGCATTAACAGTGATGGAAAAACTACTCAAATGTTTTACTTAAATAAAAGTATTAAAACCACAATGTAGAAACACTCTGTTACAAGTAAAAGTCTGGTAAACAAAATGTACTTGAGTAAAACTACAAGAGTATTGGCATCAACATATACTTAAAGTAGAGATGTACCGATACCATTATCTCCTTCCTGATACCTATACAGATCCCCATAACTTGCATATCAGTCGATACCGAGTACAGATCTCATACCTTATTATTACATACCATACATGTAATAATGAAAATAATCTAGGACAGTGGTTCTCAAAGTGGGGTCCAGGGACCCTCAGGGTTCATTTAGGGGTTCCAAATGGACCCTTACAGGTCTGTGAGAGTGTACAAATGGAACCAAATGGACCCGTTTGTACACTCAAGAGTTATGGGGTCCTTGACATGAAAAAGTTATATATCAGAAGAATTTTAGGCAGTATCGGCAGCTTTTCTGATACTGGTATCGGTATCGGGAAAACTCTTACTTAAATTACCAAAAGTAAAAGTACTCATTATGCAGAGTGTCCCGTTTCACAAGTTTTCATGTCTAAAAAATGTATTAAAAAAACATAGCAGATCTACAAGCCGATCTGTAAGCTCACAACATTTCACGATGCGACGTGTTGTGAGGTTGTAGATCGTCTGTTTTCAAATAGCCAAAGTTTAAATAGGGCTGAAGTGGTTAATGTATGTTTTGTAATCATAATTCAACACAACAAAGTAACCAGTAAAGTTTTCAAATAATTGTACTGGAATAAAAGTACAATATTTGTCTCTGAAATGTAGTGGAGTAGAAGTTAAAGTATAGAAAATGGGAAATACTTCAGTAAAGTAGAAGTACCTAAGAAGAAAAAAAGTACAGTACTTGAGTAAATGTACTTATACTTTCCACCACTGTGCATTAATATACTCAAAATTAACATCAACAGACAGTATGATGTAATTGTCTTAACTACAGGTTTTTACCATCTGTGTTCCACCTGGAATGTTATAGGTGATGGTTATTCTGCCACAGTGAGGGAATGCAGACAGGGGCCAATCGCTACGAGACTGCGATGTCATGGTTCCATGTGGCTGATCACCCTCTATCTTCCCAAAGACATCTTTACACAAAGGACAGACGGGCCTCATGGTTTCCACTAGCCGTGTCTTACATTCCTTACAAAGCTCATGGCCGCATTTCAGTTTCTCCATGTTCTTCCATGATTCAAGACATCTTGGACAATCATGTTGGGTTTCTCCTGCTGTAGCTCCAGCCACCATGGCTGCTCCAGCACACTGCTTCTCCATCTCTTTACCGAGTGTCTTCTTCAGCTGAGTCACAGCTGTCCTCACAGTCCCCACGTATGAAGATGGATGGACACTGACCTTTGTCCAGTCCTTGGTGGGTGGAGGAGGGGTGATGATGGATGTAAAGTTCTGGAGAAGTTGGAGGTGGTCTTCAGTGTGTGAGAGCTGTTTCAGCTCAGAGCTTCTCTTCTCTAACTGAGTGATTTCCTCTTGCAGCTCTTCAATGAAGCCTTCAGCCTTTTTCTCTGTTGTTTTCTGCTTCTCTTCAATCACATTCATGAGCTCAGCCTGGCTTCTCTCAACACAGCTGATCAGAGCAGTGAAGACCTTCACACTGTCTGCTATCTCTCTGTCTGCATCTTTCTTACTGAGCTCTACTGAGTGTTTGACCTCGTGAATCTTCACTCGTCTCTCCTGGATCATCTGCTGAACTTCAGCCTCTGTCTTTCCCAGCTCAGCCTTCTTTCCGTCATATGCCTCTTTCAGAGATACAATTTTGTGTAACTTGTGGTCTGCCTCGGTGCAGAACTGACAAACACACGTGTGGTCAGTCTTACAGAACAGCTCCAGAGGTCTGTCATGTTTCTTACACAAAATGTCTTCCAGGTTCTTTACAGGGTCGATTAGTTTGTGTCGTTTAATCGCTGTTCCTCTCTGATGAGGCTCCAGGTGAGTCTCACAGTAGGAGGCCACACACACCAGGCAGGACTTCACGGCCTTGAGCTTTGGTTCAGTACAGAAGTCACAGGAGACTTCATCTGGTTCAGCAGGTTCTTGGTTTGTGCTGGAAGTTTGTTTCAGCTGCTTTGAATTCCTGAACTGATCAGCCATCTCAGAGAGGACTTTATTAACACATAATTTTGGTCTGTCATTGAAGTTTTCTTTACATAGAGGACACTGACACACAACACTGCTATCCCAGTAATGTGTGATACAGGTTTTGCAGTAGTTGTGTCCACATGGAGTGGTGATTGGATCAGTGAACACATCCAGACAGATGGAACACAGAAACTGCTCTTCAGACAGGAGACTGCTGGTAGACGCCATTTCTACAAACTGAGAATAAAAACAAATGTTTTTGAATGATACTTGTCTTAATGTATTCAACAATCCTTCATCCATACAATATGGTATATTTAAAAAAAAAATTAATTGACTAAAATACTTCATTCTAATAAATAGATTTTTTCTTTTTTGGTTGAATACTAACAATTATACCAAACTCATCCGTCTGTCTTAAAATGTTCTGTTCATGAGAAAATATTGTTGATCTGATATTTTTGCGAGGACTATTATCTCTATTGTTTAATTGCTGTGGGTCTGAAGTACAGGTACTGTACTACTGGTATGTCATCATTGAGATGCAATAATCATAGGTCACGCTTTGTTGGAGTTAACCCTTTGCTGGTCTCTTTCGTGCTGTGAACAGGTTGAAAAGTTTCGAATAAAAATGTGAATTCACTCCACATTTATATTTTTATTTCATTTAATTCTATGGACTGAATATGATGTTGTCTCTTCTGAGACAACGTAATTTTCCCCCTACAGTCATACTTGCAAACTTCTTTAAACACAGAAAGAAGTGTTGTTTTTCAGGGTGTTATCATCAACAACCACATTTTTGATCAAAGTCCACTTGCTTTATAACACACTTGTTGTTTTTACTGGAGGGCGGAGGCTATAATATAGTATATTATATAGTTTATTATACTGTATGGTTGACTTGGAATAATCTAATTCAAGTGTTTCCAGGAATTACTGTATAAGAAATCAAAGAATATCCTATTTCCAACTGATTTCTGTACAGTAGATCACATATTGTTGCTGCAATATACTATTTGAAATAAAATAATATAGTGAAGTGACATGGTATTTAAGCCTGGTAAAGATAGCCGATACAAGCTCGCAACGTGTTCTGAGCTTGTAGATCTGCTAATTTTTAAATATTTTATACATTTTGAAAACATGAAATGGAAAATTCCTGCATATTGAGTACTTTTACTTTTGGTACTTTAAGCACATTTCGATGCCAATACTTTTTTACTTTTACTCGAGTAAATTCTGAATACCAGACTTGTTGTAACAGAGTATTACTGCATTGTAGTATTGATAATTTAACTTAAGTAAAAAATGTGAGTACTTCTTCCACCACTGATAGTTAGGATCCCTTATGATTTTAAACAGATTCTAATGACATTTTAATCTGACGTATTACTCTATACTATAGTCTGAAAATATCTATTTGAGTATTTATATGACTATTGTAATTAAATGTAGGAGACTCACTCACTGTGTTCGTGCCTTGTGGTGTTCCAGGTAAATGAGAGTGAAAGCAAAGAGTCACAACGCTCACTCTGATAACCATTCACTTTGTTGATTGCAGAGTCTAGAGTGGATACGGATACGGGGTATGGAAATCTTCTGTCAATCAATAACAAACAGCTTTTGAACTTCCTCCTAGACCCCATAAAAGGCTGGTAAACATACAAGAAGAGTGGGCACTAACTCACTGCCCACTCTTCCTTAGTGCCCACTCTTCCCTAGTGCCCACACTTCCTTAGTGCCCACTCTTCCCTAGTGCCCACACTTCCTTAGTGCCCACTCTTCCCTAGTGCCCACTCTTTCTTAGTGCCCATTCTTCCCTATGCCCACACTTCCTTAGTGCCCATTCTTCCCTAGTGCCCACTCTTTCTTAGTGCCCACTCTTCCTAAGTGCCCACACTTCCTTAGTGCCCACTCTTCCTGTTACCAACTAAACTAGGCTACTCAAGCATTGAGGTATGGATGATTATGTGTACAGGAATGACTACAGTCCACTAGGGGGGCACGATCACACAGGAGAAACAACACACACAGTATAGAGCAGATATGAGCTCTGAACAACAACAGTAAATAGAAAGCAGGGTTTCTACAGGTTGGCCTTCTGTGGAAAACCACCAAGGTTACTACCAAGATAATCAATAAGTCTGATATCCTTTAAAACCACCAAGGTTACTACCAAGATAATCAATAAGTCTGATATCCTTTAAAACCACCAAGGTTACTACCAAGATAATCAATAGATCTGATATCCTTTAAAACCACCAAGGTTACTACCAAGATAATCAATAGGTCTGATATCCTTTAAAACCACCAAGGTTACTACCAAGATAATCAATAGGTCTGATATCCTTTAAAACCACCAAGGTTACTACCAAGATAATCAATAGGTATAGTATGTTGTTGTTGTTATTGATTAGATTTAGAACATAATTCTACAACTGATACAAGTGGGGAGATAACAGTGGAGAGAGTGAAACCTAATGTGTCTTGTAAACAAAAATCTATAATTTAACACAGAATATTGATTTGAATTTTTTTTATTGTCTTCCACAGCAAGGTAGACAAAGGCAGAACAGAATCTGTTGATTAAACAATTAGAATCAATAATTCAACAAAGCCATGTAATAGTCCAATATAATGAAGATAGTTGTGATGTAATGTCATTTTAGCCCCCCCCTTCATTTATTAGATTCACAAATAATGTCCCTATCAACAAAGAGCTACTATATGTTTGATAATGAGCTGATGTGATACTGTAGTCCAGAGCAATTTACAATGAGTGCAGCATTGAAACAAACCAAGTCAAAACATCAGTGAGAGAGAAAATGAAAGGTGTTGTAAAAGGTTAAAGCTCTATGTTCCAATAATATAGCTATTGTAGATAATAATCATGCTATGTAATAGCATGTTTGTTTATTTGTTTATTATCACTTACAATAACATTTAAAAATGATACAAAAAGATTCGGTAAAAATGTGAAGGAGAATGCCTAAAAACCCTCCAGGGGCTTGAGAAGTGGCATTCTCCGGGAATATTTGTACATTCATAGGATAAAATTAACATCAGTGTGGAATATACACATCCCTTACATTTTAAACATTAATATACATGTCATACAGAAACAGAACGGAAAAGACCAATTTGGACACTGTTACAAAAAAGAAAAGAAACAATCAGCAAAAACATTTCAATAATACACAATAAAGGTCAGGGGAACCAAAACATAAACCTCTAGGGAAAAATTATATTATATTATATTAGGCAGACCATATGGAAAGTATTTGGTTGTTAAGAGAAGCGATTTTAGAACCTTCTTAAATTGGTGAGAAGACAACTTCCATAGATGTAATGGCAGAGAATTCCATATTTTTGACCCTCTGAAGCCTATATTAAACTGGGTTTGAGAGGTACGGGCCTTTGGAGGTCTGAGGTTATTTGAGCTACGTGTTGGGTAATTATGGACCTGAAAATTATACTCAAATATATGATGAAAAAAGGAGGGAAGGGTTCTCCCCAATGAGCCATAAACAAATAAACCAATTTGAAGATGGTTCACTTGATAAATACTGAGGACACCTAATCGGATAAATAAAGGCTGAGATGAATGTCTTGGGTGTGCACAACTTATTGTTCTTACAGCTCGTTTCTGAAGATGGTATATGGGCTCCAATTTGGTCTGATGAGTACTAGCCCAGATATATTACAATAATTAATATACGGATAAATCATGGAATAATACAACATAGTGGCTACCTCAGAACTGATCAAATGACGGATTTTACGTAGGATACCAGTACTCTTCGATATTTTTGTGGATATAGCCATAATATGTGATTTCCATGCTACAGTATATAGAGTGTTTGTTAACAGCTCTGTCCAGCTCTTATGAATAGTTTTCTGATCATTTATGTGTTTCATCACTTCTAATTTCACTTGTTTATCCTGTATCCTGTATGAGTTATGTTTTGATTGTATGAAATCAGTGTTCCACCTGAACATGTATTATATGTTTACTAAAGAGCTGGCGAGGTCCTTGTTACTGCACAAACACTTTATAGTAATCTGAATATAGAACTATTTAAAACATGACTTAGAGCTGCTTTTATCTTACACAATATTGTAAAGATTGTAAAGGACTGGCCCAATAAGCGGCTGGAAACAGCACATACTGTAGTCAGGAGTAGATTGCAACCAAAGGTGCTTTTATTCATCCAAAGTGCACAGACAGGTTAAGGGCATCAGCAGCAAAAGGTGGCATGGTGGTCGGCAGCTCCACCATGTCCTAATACTAAAACTAAAGCTGAGTGTGTTTGTTTCTGGCAGCCTTAAATACTCAGCTGAGCCAATCAAGTGTGAGTCAATCAAGTGTGGGTTCAACCATGTTGCAGGTTACTTCAAACATGCAACAAATCTAAACCACACATTCCATTAAACATCTGAATCAATACCCCTGGTAAAAACATAACTTAAGCACCCTATTGCAAAACAAACATTATCACATTATTAGCAGCTTCCAATATACAACACAAAACCCCCCTCTCTCTTCTACTGTGGTCCAGTCCACCCATATATGGTGCTCGGGCACCCTGGGGACTCTTTTGCCCGAACACCCTGGAACAGACAGACATAAGCAGTATTAAAATCACAATCCAACATCCCATATATTGTATATTGCCAAAATGATATTGCACTAAAACATATTGCACATTCCTCTTATGGTATTGCACTGACTATATTGCACTTGACCATCATGATCCAATATCCTTGTGTGCAAATATACTGTGCAAAAGAGTAAAGTGCAAAATGCTGTGCAAATATAAATAAATCAATAAATACTGTTACAATATATATGTGCAAAATACGTGGTGTGCAAAATAGTGCCAATTATAAGTAACAAAGGACCTCTTCGTTACAAAGATTATAAACATTTATACACTATATATTATGCTTACTAGTTACTATACTATGTATGTATGTTATTTGTGCTGTCAATGCACCTAAGAAATCTACTCTTCTATTCAGTATCATAGCATTATTATAGTATTATTTCAACACACATTGTGATGATCACACTCAGATTCTTTCCCAGTACTGTAAATAGTACAATGCCATGTTAAATCCTCATTAACCACTTAAGTACTACTGTATGTACTTTGTCATATGACAAATAGCTAAAATAGCAGATCTACAAGGTACAACACGATGCATTGTGACCTTGTGGATCGGCTGTTTTCAAACATTTTAAATATTTCTGAAATTGTGCAAATAGGGACACCAGGATGAAAGTGATAATTATTCGATGCCTTCAGCCTTCAGCTCGGCCCTCCATCTGCTCAAGTAGTTGCCATCAGGATTAAAATACCTGTGGGAACAACACAACAACATGGCTGAGTATCCATTTCAGGTCACATGACATCACAGTAGTTCAGTCAGACAACTCTTGGATTGGATTAGAATATATATTTATTGAGCATAGATATAGAAAGCATAAGAAGCATAGTTTGGCGTCAGGGCTCTGAATCCATTCACTCCCTGTAAAATAAAATGTTTAATAAATGTTACAGGCCAAATAGCATTTACAGGGAATGAATAAAGACCCCCATGGGGATCTAGAAACAGAGCCTACAGGTGGATGCCGGGGAGGCGTTGGGATGAGACTATTCATGGTTAGCAGCACACGCAGGCAAGCGAAGGCAGCAGATAGCCTACAGCAGGATCTCAGCAGCGGCGCAGCAGCAGCGTCGGCACATCAGCGCAGCAAGACAGCGCAACCAGAAAGAACAGGTCGGCAGAGCAGTACTTATAACCCACCGACCAGGAGAAAAGTGCATGTGACTAGTCACCTGATCGGTTGGCCCAATCCCTTGAGTTGCCTGACCTGAACTAGCTCCGTAAACTGCGCCTCATATCTACAGGAACATTTCACTAAAACAATGTTTAACAGAAGTACTGTACCCTAGTAGTCCTCGAGTCATGTAGATCTTGCGGTGAATGTCATTAAAGATCACCTGGTCCTCCCTCACGGTGAAGAGTAGCTTCTGGTCAAATGCTTTCTTCAACAACCTGAACATCGCTTCGCCCTCAGAGTCGTCCGGTACAGAAGTTGTTGCTTTAATGCCTTCATAGTACTTTCCAGGGTTGGGATGATTCTCCTGTACAGGATGAGTGTTTAAAATGCATTAACAGTGATGGAAAAAGTACTCAAATGTTTTACTTAAATAAAAGTATTAAAACCACAATGTAGAAACACTCTGTTGCAAGTAAAAGTCCAGTAAACAAAATGTACTTGAGTAAAACTACAAGAGTATTGGCATCAACATATACTTAAAGTAGAGATGTAGCGATACCATTATCTCCTTCCTGATACCGATACAGATCCCCATAACTTGCACATCAGTCGATACCGAGTACAGATCTCATACCTTATTATTACATACCATACATGTAATAATGAAAATAATCTAGGACAGTGGTTCTCAAAGTGGGGTCCAGGGACCCTCAGGGTTCATTTAGGGGTTCTAAATGGACCCTAACAGGTCTGTGAGAGTGTACAAATGGAACCAAATGGACCCGTTTGTACACTCAAGAGTTATGGGGTCCTTGACATGAAAAAGTTATATATCAGAAGAATTTTAGGCAGTATCTTTCCGATACTGGTATCGGTATCGGGAAAACTCTAACTTAAAGTACCAAAAGTAAAAGTACTCATTATGCAGAGTGTCCCGTTTCACAAGTTTTCATGTCTAAAAAATGTATTAAAAAAACATAGCAGATCTACAAGCCGATCTGTAAGCTCACAACATTTCACGATGCGACGTGTTGTGAGGTTGTAGATCGTCTATTTTCAAATAGCCAAAGTTTAAATAGGGCTGAAGTGGTTAATGTATGTTTTGTAATAATAATTCAACACTACAAAGTAACCAGTAAAGTTTTCAAATAATTGTACTGGAATAAAAGTACAATATTTGTCTCTGAAATGTAGTGGAGCAGAAGTTAAAGTATAGAGCGTCGCAGTTCCCGCCCACTTCCTGGTGCAGGAAGTAAATACTCAATGCATTTTTCCCATTGACTTTTACAAAGATATTTATATAAATTAATTTAAGCCTAGAATCAAGCTATCCAGGATCCTGGTGAATCATGACCATAAAACGTTTGATTCTGTGAAAAAACTTTTTTGAAAACAGCAAAACAAAGGGTATTTATTAAATATAGTATATCATATCATTAAATATAAAATTTTAAAAAATCACAGAAAAAAAGGTTTTATGATTCACCAGGATCCTGGATAGCTTGATTCTAGGCTTAAATTGATTGATATAAATATTTTTGGAAAAGTCAATGGGAAAAATGCATCTAGTATTTACTTCCGGCACCAGGAAGTGGCGGAACTGCGACGCTCTATAGAAAATGGGAAATACTTCAGTAAAGTAGAAGTACCTCAGAATTGTACTTAAGTACAGTACTTGAGTAAATGTTCTTATACTTTCCACCACTGTGCATTCATATACTCAAAATTAACATCAACAGACAGTATGATGTAATTGTCTTAACTACAGGTTTTTACCATCTGTGTTCCATCTGGAATGTTAAAGTTGATGCTTTTGGATCCATAGCCAAGGAATCTAAATACTGAATAGTGAGTCTCCCATGTCATGGTTCCATGTGGCTGATCTCCCTCTATCTTCCCAAAGACATCTTTACACAAAGGACAGACGGGCCTCATGGTTTCCACTAGCCGTGTCTTACATTCCTTACAAAGCTCATGGCCGCATTTTAGTTTTTCCATGTTTTTCCATGATTCAAGACATCTTGGACAATCATGTTCGATTTCTCCTGCTGTAGCTCCAGCCACCATGGCTGTTCCAGCACACTGCTTCTGCATCTCTTTACCGAGTGTCTTCTTCAGCTGATTCACAGCTGTCCTCACAGTCCCCACGTATGAAGATGGATGGACACTGACCTTTGTCCAGTCCTTGGTGGGTGGAGGAGGGGTGATGATGGATGTAAAGTTCTTGAGAAGTTGGAGGTGGTCTTCAGTGTGTGAGAGCCGTTTCAGCTCAGAGCTTCTCTTCTCTAACTGAGTGATTTCTTTTTGCAGAACTTCAGCCTTTTTCTCTGTTGTTTTCTGCTTCTCTTCAATCACATTCATGAGCTCAGCCTGGCTTTTCTCAATACAGCTGATCAGAGCAGTGAAGACCTTCACACTGTCTGCTATCTCTCTGTCTGCATCTTTCTTGCTGAGCTCTACTGAGTGTTTGACCTCGTGAATCTTCACTTGTCTCTCCTGGATCATCTGCTGAACTTCAGCCTCTGTCTTTCCCAGCTCAGCCTTCTTTCCGTCATAAGCCTCTTTCAGAGATACAATTTGATGTAACTTGTGGTCTAACTCGATGCAGAACTGACAAACACACGTGTGGTCAGTCTTACAGAACAGCTCCAGAGGTCTGTCATGTTTCTTACACAAAATGTCTTCCAGGTTCTTTACAGGGTCGATTAGTTTGTGTCGTTTAAACGCTGTTCCTCTCTGATGAGGCTCCAGGTGAGTCTCACAGTAGGAGGCCACACACACCAGGCAGGACTTCACGGCCTTGAGCTTTGGTTCAGTACAGAAGTCACAGGAGACTTCATCTGGTTCAGCAGGTTCTTGGTTTGTGCTGGAAGTTTGTTTCATCTTTAAATTCCTGAACTGATCAGCCATCTCAGAGAGGACTTTATTAACAGAGAATTCTGGTCTCCTATAGAAGGTTTTGTTACATAGTGGACATTTACACACATCAGTGCTATCCCAGTGTTGTGTGATACAGGTTTTGCAGTAGTTGTGTCCACATGGAGTGGTGATTGGATCAGTGAACACATCCAGACAGATGGAACACTGAAACTGCTCTTCAGACAGCAGACTGCTGGTAGACGCCATTTCTACACACTGAGAATAAAAACAAAAGTTTTTTAATGATACTTGTCTTCCTTTATATGAAAAACCTTAATTCGTACAATATAGTATATACAATATGTTTTTGTATTGACTAAAATACTTTACTAAAATACTTCATTCTGATAAATAGAAATGTATCATGGACTTAAAATGGACTTATCATGGACCAAACGTACCCGTCTGTCTTAACGTGTTCTGTTTATGAGAAAATCCTGTGGATCTGATATTTTTGTGGGGAATATTAGCTCTGCTGTTAAATTGCTGTGGGTCTGAAGTACTGGTACTTTTTTATTTTATTTATTAACTTAAGCTTAGGCAAATACACGCTTTATGAATAATATTCAAAGAATCACTGATCTGCAGCCACATAGTCAGGGTATAAACTGAATGTTTGATGATTAAATGTCATTGAGCTCCATGGGATTACAGTCTCATACTGAGGAGGTGTTTGTTCAGCCTCTTCTTAATTTGCCGTCGAATTCTGCCAAGGCGCAGCCTGCCAACGACGAGTTTGGACGAGTTTTGTGTTTTCAGTTGTTTTCCACCAGATGGCGCTGTTATCTACCCTATGAATGATGCTTTCACTGCCTGATGACGACAGACCCGGAATTGACGTCATTTAAAAAAAATAAAATCTTGTTTATTTCCTGTGGGGAAATGGCTATATCTCTGCTATATCTCCATTCCTCTTGCTTTATGACAAAAACAAGCCTAATTCAAATGGCCACAGCTGTGCAATTGTTCACCGCGAGCGGATACATTTTCTTTCCCTACAACACCCCTGTGCGTGTAATGATGTCCGTGAGGACGGAGGTCACAGAGAATATTTCTGGCAGCAGTGGCACACTACCAGTAAGACTCCCTAATCGGGAGATAAGCGACCGTAGGTCACATGTATGGCAGACCAAAAGCAAAGGTGTGCAGGCAAGAGCTGTTGGTGTGTGTGTGTGTGGTGTGGGAGAGAGAGTGTGTTTATAGGGGAAAGGAGGGATTGTTTGTGGGGGGCAAGCCCCCGAGTTACGGCATTTTATGTGAGCTGCAGTGGCAGGGGGTCCTCCACTGGGGGCGCCACCACTTTTGCATCCGTTCTGGAGCACCAGGAGTGGGTGGTCCCCGGGAATGCCCCGTGAGCAGCCCCGTTGGGGTGGTCATTTGGTAATTTGTCCACATGTGCTCATTTTCTACACTTGGGGGTCCCCGAGGCCGCTGGGGGTCCCTGGAGCTCCGGGGGTCCTTGGAGGGTGTAGTTTGGCAGGTAAGGAGTGTGTGTGCAAAATCTGGCATGGATCGGGGCAACGGGTGCGGAGATATGAGCAGGGCAAAAGTGTGACGGACGTGTGTGACGGAGTGACGGACGGACAGGACGGACACCTGGAGCAGGTTTCTATAGTAAGTGCGACCTACGGTCGCAATTAGGCCTACACTATTACTCTGGCAGTTAAAGAGTTATTAAAGGCATGAATACTACTTGATGTAATGTCTCCAACAACCACAGGGGGAAGGCTGTTCCATGTTGCTATAGCAGAGTGGACAAAGCTCCTATCAAGGCATTTGGTGTTTGACTTGAGGATTGTCAGGGCGTGGCTTGGTAGTACCATCCGGGTGATACGACCTGGGATGTGAGCTTGGGGTAGCAGTGCTTTGAGATCCACTGGACAGCTGGAAGTGTGCATCTTATAAAGAACAGTTGTTGCTGCAACTGTTTGACGATGACTCAGCTTACTGGTGGCATACTGCTGTAGGGCAAGGTCCTCTACTCATTCACCCCAACGATTTTCAAAGCCTTTAAAGCCTGTAGCCCTGTATAACTGTTTTTTATGTCACCATTGAGATGTCATCATTGAGATGCCATAATCATGCGTCGCACTTTGTTGGAGTTTAACCCTTTGCTGGTCTCTTTCGTGCTGTGAACAGGTTGAACATTTTAGAATAAAAGTGTGTATTCACTCCACATTTACGTTTTTATTTCACGTAATTATTAAATATATTGTCTCAGAAGAGACAACATTGTTTTTCCCCTATAGTAGTACTTGCACACTAATTTCAACCTTGAAAGAAGTGTTGTTTTTCAGGGCCTCATCATCAGCAACCACATTTATGATCCACCTGCTTTCTAACACACTTGTTGTTTCTACTGGAATTACTGTATAAGAAATCAAAGAATATCCTATTTCCAACTGATTTCTGTATGGTAGATCACATATTGTATCTGCAATAAACTATTTAAAATAAAATAATATAGTGAAGTGACATTGTATGTAGCTTGGTGAAGCTGGAATTTTTCACAATAGGGGAAACGTTTATACGGGAAACGTGTATTTGCTTATCAAGTAAATAAGCAAATATCAGATATTGTGGTCTGTTTGCGTGTTATTAAGGGAAAGGCTTTGGAGTTTTTCTCAGTTCATTCTCTCTCTGACAGGGAAAAAAAAGGCAAAAATGTAATACCGCTGGCACTTGGTATGGTGTCAAGTGAATTAATGAGCTCTTATATCTTGACATCTGTAATAACCTGTTGAACAACTTAATAAGGCCAACTTTAGATACATTTATACCACAAACTGGAATTCAGACATTTAAACTGAATTCAATTATTCAAATTGTTGTATTATTCGTATATAGTTAATATTGTTATTGCTAAAGAATAATGTCAAAACTCATGCATGTGTGTTTATTTTATTTCATTAAAATGAATTGTTTCCAGTTGTCATACCTGAGAGTTGTAGCTAAACACACTGTGGAGACATCATGAAACAGATGCTTCAGTGAGAAGAGGCAATAGGATACGGCCTGATAAAATGTTATAAACAGTGGTGGTAAAGGTACTAACATTTCTTACTTAAATAAAAGTATCAATACCGCAATGTAGAAATACTCTGTTAAAAGTAAACGTTCCACATTCAAAATTGACTTGAGTAAAAGTACAAAAGTATTGGCATCAAAATGTACTTAAAGTACCAAAAGTAAAAGTAGCCTACCTATTATGCAGAATGTCCCATTTCCCAAATTTCAAATGTATAGCTCACAATGTGTGGCGATGCAACGCATTGTGAGCTTGTAGATCTGCTATTTTCAAATAGCCAAAGTTTAAATATAGCTGAAGTGATTAATGTATGTTTTGTAATAATAATACAAATCGACAAAGTAACTAGTAACTAAAGTTTTCTAAAATTTGTAGTGGAGTAAAACGTATAATATTTGCCTCTGAGATTTTCAAATGACCGAAATATATATAGGGTTGGCTAATGTATGTTTTGTAATAATAATCAAATTCTACAAAGTAACTAGTAACTACAGTTTTGATATAATTGTAGTGGAGTAAAAGTACAATATTTTCCTGTAAAAGCAGTAAAAGTATTGAAAATCTTAAATACTGAAGATAGTAAAAATACCTCAAAACTCTACTTAAGTACAGTATTTAAGTACTTATCACCACTGCGTCTGTCCCATCTATAGTTCCGTCTCTAGTCTTAAAATATCTAATTGAGTATTTATATTGTAATTAAACGTAGGAGACTCACTCACTGTGTTCGTGCCTCGTGGTGTTCCAGGTAAATGAGAGTGAAAGCATCAGACAGTCTCAACACTCACTCTAAAAACACTAGACCGGTAACCATTCACTTTGTTGTTTGCATATCCGTTCTAGAGCGGATACGGATACTGTGTATCTACGGTGTATTGTGTACGCTGTGCAATACATCTTGTCAATCCGGTTTGTTTCCCTTTTAATTGGTTCATGCATTTGAGGGATGAATGTTACAGCTGAGTTAGCCATGCATCACATGACGGTCGCCTGTCACGACCGTCATGGATGAACTTCAACCTGGTGTTTGCATTTTCTCCATTTACGGCCCGGCCCGTACATCTACATAAATGATCAGATTTCAAATATTAAGTGCTTACCCCATGGCCAGAAAGACTTATCTATGTCTGTGGTCTTTTTTATTTTTAGCAGGAAAAGATCAAAAAAAGATGTGCTACAAAAGCAAAGGTGGGCAGAAACTTTTTCAACAAGTAAAGCTTGTTGAAAAAGGTTTTCAGCATTGAAAGTGTTTCCAAGTGTCCAAAAATAACCATAATAACACTCCACAAGTAAGACGCGCGAACGCGGGAAGCGAACGCAGCTCGAAAATATTGTGTATTTACGGACTTGTAGTCCGTGTTATTTCACCTAAATGGCTCTGCACCTAAATGGCCCTTTACTCATGTAAATGGTAAATGGTGCATTTATGTAGCGTTTTTATCCATTCACACACACACACACACACACACACACACACATTCACACACCGATGGCGGAGGAAACCATGCAAGGCACTAACCTGCTCATCGGGGAGCAATTAGGGGTTCAGCGTCTTGCTCAAGGACACTTCGACATTAATGCCGGGGGAGCCTGGGATCGAACTGGGAACCTCGCGGTTGCCACAATGGAAGATGGTAAAGTGCAATCGAAGCACTAACTGTACTGATATGACCCAAATATTGAAATCCCACATACGGAATAGACTTTCACCATGTCACATTAATGCCTGTCTTAGCCTCCTGGCAGTCTTAAGGTTTTCTATAGGTAACCTCTTTAACACCTGGCATCCCGATTTTGGGCATGTCATTATAGGCTATAAATAAATAAATAATTAGAACATTTTCTGAAATGTTTTGAAAATACTGGATCTACAAGCTCTCAACATGTCATGATGTAATGTGTTGTGAGCTTGTAGATAGCCTTTTTTTAAACTTATATTTCTTTGTGGCTCAGTGGCTAATGCAGAAATACTATCATTGTAAAATGTGTAGCACATTGACATAGACACTAGTAGACTACACCATTGGTTCTCAAAGTGGGGTCCGGGGACCCCCAGGGGTCCTTGAGGGAGTTCCAGGGGGTCCCCAGCTAAATGATAGATTATAGGCACCAAATGGACCCTTATGTGTCTGTAACTCTGAGAGTGTACAAATGGAACCAAATGGACCCGTTAGGGTCCATTTGGTTCCATTTGTACACTCTCAGAGTTGTACAAATTAAATTGACATAAATTTTACAATATAAATTGCGGTCCAAGTGATAGAAATGCCATTAAATGGGGGTCCGTAGCCTAATGCATGTCACTGGGGGTCCTTGAAATTAAAATGGTTGAGAATCACTGCTAGAGAGCCGTAAAAACCTTCTCTTATTGGGGTCCCTGGCGTATCTTTTCAAATGGGGGTCCGCGGGGTAATAAGTGTCAATTAGGGGGTCCTTGACATGAAAAAGTTTGAGAACCACTGGACTACACTATGCTGCCCTGCCAAGGTAAAGTGCAGTAACTACGTTTTTGGACACACCGACTTATTTGTGTATCCCAAAGGTCAAATTAGCCTTTGTGATTTTGGGGGATAAACAATTACCTCAAGAACAGATGTAAAATTAGTGTAATATCACTTATATGCCGATATCTCATTTGGCTGACCAGTTGAATCACTTTTAAACCCATTTTTCAGTGATTTTACTTTTCGTAGTTACTGCACTTTACCTTGGCAGGGCAGTATGGCATATTAGGAGTTCATTATGTATTTCTGGTAAAAAATATTGATCACTTATTGTGTATGTCTGTGGCAAAAATAAAATATTAATGAAAATGTCCATCACAAGCTGGCATGGTGATGACCCCCGGTCGTCACCATGTCGGTCGTATGGCTTGTACAACAACAAGCCATAGTGCTTTCTTGGGTTTATATCCTTTTAGCATTATTCTGTATAGAACTGTACTTTCTATGCTTTATTGCAAACTGTTAATAAAGTATTCAATCAATCAATATATACTTGACTATATTTTCAGGTTATTGGTAAAAAAAACAAATACTATTATCATTAATTATTAATTATCATGGTTTGGAACCAGGCTACATACATTGTAAATTAAATGTAAATCAGAAACCAATTTGTGAGAATACATAAACTAATGTACAAGACGTCCTGTGAAAGAGTTTATAAAACGTTTAACAGAATTAACAGGAATAAGGGGGGAAAAAGAAGTGAATCTGTGATCTGCTTGTTGTTACTATAGCTGAATTCCAATCCCCAAAGCTCGGTCACTCGCTCACTCTCCTCGCTTCCTGCACTCGCGCCTAAGCCCCGCCCCTGCGAGGAGCCGAGGATTATTTGCGAGGACGGAGTGGTCGAGCGGTTGCCCTCAAAGGATCGGACTGCACTCAGCGTCATTTCAAAGCGACGTCAAATTCCGCGATCACTTATGACGTCTCACACAGCTCGACCAGAGCCGTGGATGAAAATATACATGCATAGAATAATATGCAGACCTAGAATAATACAAAATATAAGAATAGACAATTCATCAATGTGGATGGATGGCCACATCATTATCTTTATAGTTAACATTGTTGTGCAAAGCCATTTATTCCTGAAATAGTGAATGAAGTGCCAGGATGAGCAAACTTACATTTATGAATTTAATCCTCTTTTTGCTCGTACAGTCCCCAGAACCCCAGTACAAAAATGTACTCCATGAAGTGTACTGTAGATGTGATGTGTGTCAAAAAGGAAATGTCACAGCCGAGGGGCGCGCAGAACGGTGGATGCATATTTATAGCAGAAACCAGTTCACATCTAACTATAGCCATACTAATTCAAAACGTCACTGAGCACATTCATTGAAATGATAGCTGGGGGCGGGGCAATCCGCCCTCTAGTTATATTATACCTCTATGATGTACACTCGCTCAATGCGGAACTTGGAGAGCCTCCTCGCCGCCTCCACTCGACTCCACTCGCCTCCTCCAAGAAGCAACTGAACAATTGGACCCTGACTACTTCCGGTTGGAAGTCGGAGTGGGTACAAACAGACATGTCCGTTCGCGACGGAACGAACGGCCGGAAGTCCCATCCACTCCCATGTTAAAAAAAAAACGGGGGCGTGTACCCGTTTTTTTTTTTAACATGGGAGTGGATGGGACTTCCGGCCGTTCGTTCCGTCGCGAACGGACATGTCTGTTTGTACCCAGTGACCGAGTGGGAGTGAGCGAGTGGCCGAGATTTTCGGTATTGGAATTTGGCTATGAGCGTTTGTCACCATTTCCAGTTTACATGAACCACGTGACCGGTGCTGTTTCTGCCCCCTCATTGACGTAACTCTCCAATAGAAGGCTCTGGTAAGGAGTATAAGGATCAGATCCTAGATCAGTCACAATCGTGATGATTTCACTTGACAATGAATTGTCATACAAAATAATTTCACAATTGAACAATTGGTATCAGTCAATGTCAGTAATTTCTTTGTAAGTTATTTGCCATTTGTGTATTTTAGTTTATAAAGCCTGAAAGCTAAACAGAAATATAATTTATATACTGTATGCCGATTTTCAAAGTTAAAAGACAATTACATTAATGTAATTGTCTTTTTCCTTTGAACATATAAGTAACACAATATAAATGATCCGTTTAACTTTTAGGCTTTGTAGACAGAAATTGCATAATGGCAAATAACTTAAATATACACAGAATAATCATATTTGAACTGGGGACCCCCCAAACTAATCATATTTGAACAGGGGACCCCCCCAAATAATCATATTTGAACTGGGGACCCCCCCAAAATAATCATATTTGAATTGGGGACCGCCCAAACTAATCATATTTGAACAGGGGACCCCCCATCCTGACAAGCATTTGGAATTGTAGGAGTTGAGGCATTACATTTAGTTTGACTCGGTTCCACAGATAAATATTGTGAAAATAGCAGATCTACAAGCTCACAACGCCTCGCAATGCGAGGCGTTGTGAGCTTGTAGATCAGCTATTTAAAAAATGTTTGCTTCGACAATTTGGCCAATGTTTGACCAGTTTTTAGTTACCAGTTTAGTTAATTAAAAGAGTAATGGACTTTTTCTTTTCTTTTTTTTATTAAAAAGGTGTTAAAAGTCCTTAAATTGTCACTTCACTGTCATCTGCCCTTTGAACTGAGCAAATTGGACCTTCTGTTCCAGAGATAATGGCCAAAACATCTAGAAAACGGCCACTTTTTCCGGTTTTCGATCGCCCATTTTCGATTGGGTTGAAATGTCTTTTTTAGGGGTAATAGAGGGGGGGGGGGGGATCACGCCTGCCCTAAATGTAAATCCTGGGGACGCCACTGGTAAGGAGCGAGTTACAGTAGTCACGTTTTGATATGACTGAGATCTGGATAAGTAGCTGGGCTGACTCCTGGCCTGGGTGAGGAATGTTGCAGAGTGTAAACCTTATTTTTAACTCTATGGTGTAAAATCTACAGGATGGAGTGGCCGCTGCAATGTGTGCCTTGAATAAGAGCTGACTGTCCAGGACAACACCAAGGTTCTGAATGAATGAGATCTGACTGTCCAGGACAGGGGTCTTCAACAGGGGGTCCGGGACCCCTAGGGGGTCCTCAGAGTTACTACAGGGGGTCTGCCAAATCTTTGTGTGATATGATTTATTTTTTTACCTTAACCACTTGAACTCTAGCATCCCTTTTTCTGAGGAGAACTTTAGCCAAAAAGAGCAGATCTACAAGCTCACAACGCCTCGCGCTGCGAGGCGTTGTGAGCTTGTAGATCTGCTCTTTTTTGGCAAAGAGGTATAGGTGTAGAGGGAAAAAAGAGCAGACCAAGTAAACAAAAAAAAAAGTTTAATCTGAAACACAATGTTAAACAATATAGAGGGGGTCCCTGCTTCATCTCTCTCTCAGCTAGGGGGTCCCTGGCCTGAAAAGGTTGAAGACCCCTGGTCCAGGACAACACCAACGGAAACCACCAGGGAGTTGTCTTTGGAAACAGTGAGATCCTGCATGGAGCAGGACTTACCTGGGAAGAAGAGAAGCTCACAGTCTGGTCTGGGTTTTGCTTGAGGTGGTGAGAAGACAAAGACATCCACTGTGAGATGTCAGCCTGTCATGCAGCGATGCTCTCTTCAACCTGAGTGGCAGGAGGAGGTGGAGAGAGAAAAACAATTGAGTGTTTACAACTGTTACAATCAATCATTTCCGTTTAACTTTTAGGCTTTGTAGACAGAAATTGCATAATGGCAAATAACTTAAAAATACACAGAAATGACTGACACCAATAATCAAAATAAATAATATACTATGGCCAAAATAGGCGATTATGTAATAATTGTGACAGGCCTATACAGTCACATCAGTGACTGTGGTGTAAAGTTACTAAGTACATCTTGGTCTACAAGATACACACAACATTGGGATACCCTGTACCTGTCAAAATACTACACCCCCCCCCCCTCCCCCTCCTCGAACTGTTTATTGTACATGTTTCTTATTTTTCATACCAGTAACCTGTAAGCTGACTGTATGATGTTTTACATAGTGTATATCTGTCTGTTTTCTTAAATGTTATCATGATTTGAGTGCGTGGGGATCTCATTTTAAACAAGCCGTCGTACTTTTATGAGCGATCCAGTTTAGAGGACCTTGCATTGTTAACTGTACTTCCATGTACTTTTCCCATGTCTCTCTAAATAAAGTACTTCATTCATTCACTTAATTCATTCACATTTACGCAAGGACTGTACTTAAGTACAATTATGAGGTATTTTGGAGTATTTCCAATTTTCTATATTTTTACTTCTACTCCCCTACATCTCAGAGGCAAATATTATACTTGTACTCCACTACAATTATTTGAAAACTTTAGTTACTTTGTAGATTTTAATTATTATTACAAAACATACATTAACCACTTCAGTCCTATTTAAACTTTGGCACATGCGTCGCATTGCAACGCATTGTGAGCTTGTAGATCTGCTATTTTCAAAAGATTTTTATATCCTATCCTTCAACTATAAATGTCCATGTCATTACAGTTCTCAGATATTGAAATGAAAATATGTTGAAATGTCTCACACACTCTCTCCTCCTCCAGGCTAGTGTGTTAAGTTGACCAGCCACAGTCCATCTTGTAGTTATTAATGTCAGCTGGTTATGGTAGAAATACTGAGTGAAAATCTCCAAACACACACACATGCTGATGTATATACACACTGATATTAATCCCCAGGTCTTTCATTTGGTGACATTTACCAGATTATTGAATTTATAAACATCTCTGTTTTCACCTGTTTCTCTCTCTTACTTCCTGCTTTTTTAGTCCCACCCCCTGTCAGAACCTTTTATGTTGACTAGAGTTGATTGACACCTGGATAACCAATGACATTGCTTCCATGAGCTTGGTATAAAATGTAACATAATATATCTGACCAAGTAGCTGCATGTCTGCTGCCCCCTAGTGGACCTGGTGCTTTAGACAACTGGTTAGTGCAGCTGCCAGTGAAATGACAAACCTGAGTTCAAATCTCCTTCTTTGCACTTTGTCTTTGATGTTTAATGCTCTCAAGGTTTGAGTTCAAACTACATTTGAAATATAAAACAAGTGAATGTGTCAAATGTAGCTTGTCGATCGGCTAGTTTTGAAATTGTTTTAAAAATATGGAATAATCTTCACTGGCACAAAATATTTTCAGATGAGGATTCGTGGCCAAATACACATTAATTTGGGGATTTTAACCCCTTGATGCTGAGTGGCAAGAAGGGAATCACTAGGTGCTCTTTATAAAGTCTTTGGTACGACCCAGCCAGGGAATCAAACCCCAAACCTTCGAAGCTCAAAAAGCTCAAAATGGGTCGCAATGCGACGCAATTTGAGCTTATAGATTGGCTATTTTAGCTACTTTTGTGTGACATAGGCCGACAGTATATGCAATGTGGCCCTCTGGAGTGAGTGTGGAAATATGAACAAATATAAATATATATATATTATATATAAACAAAATAATTTGACACAGAATATTTATTTGAAAATGATTTTATTGCCTTCCACAGCAAGGTAGACAAAGGCAGAACAGATTCCCTTGATTAACCAATTACAGTCAAGAATTCAACAAAGCCAGTAATAGTCCGATGAAGATAGTTGTGATGTAATGTAATTGGGGGGACTAAAATTACATTACATCACAACTATCTTCATCGGTGTGGTGGCTACCACCACTCCCCAATTTATTAGATACACAATTCATAAATAATGTCCATATCAACAAAGGGCTACTATATCTTTGATATTCTCGCATAGACAATTATTCCACAGTCTCCAAATACTACATTGCATTGGTTCTCAAAGTGGCGTCCAAGGGCCCCAGGTAGGGGTCCTTGGGGGGTACCAGGGGGTCCCCAGCAAAAGTAGGCTATAAAGTCATTCATTGCAATCATTTTAGCCACTTTAACCATTATTTTATACTTTGGCTATTGAAAAAAAAACAAATATACAAGCTCACAGCGCGTCACTTGGTGCCACGCATGAGCTTGTGGATGCGGTATTTTTTTTAAATCGTGAAGATTTTTGCAAATCTTTGAATATAGAATACATTTTAACTCAAATCTTTGCTTCTGGAGGTCGCTGGGACAAAATGTTTTTTAGATTACATTTTATTCATTCTTATTCTTATGAGATGGGGGTCCGCAGCCAAATACATGTCATTTTGGGGGTCCTTGACATAAAAAGTTTGAGAGTCACTGCTACATAGAGTCTGGAACTACACCTCTCGAAAGCAGAGACGGGAAGCTGTCATCTGATCGTCAAAATACATTTTAAAATATCTTTACATTTTATTTTTGAATTTCCATTTCTGCTAAGCAGCAAGCTTTAGATGATTTTGATTTATATTAGGGCACATTTGCGCGACTGTTAAGACAAAGCGGAAGCGAGGAGGGGGCATCACATCCGCCTGGATAATTTTCAGAGCTTTCGTTGCTCCAGACAGAAGCATTTGAACATTGTGGGAGAAAACAGTCTGGCTCCTGAGACTATCTTTGATAATGAGCTGAAGTGCTACTGTAGTCCATATCAACTTATACTGTGTAGTGTAAGCATTAAAGCCTACTTGGCTTTAATGTAGCCAAGTAGGCTACATTAAAGGTGCTGTAAGTGATATTCTTTGATAAAACAAACAAAGATTGTTAAAAGGTTAAAGCTCTATGTTCAAATACATCTATTGTAGATAATAATCATGCTATGTAATAGCATGCTACAGTATATAGAGTGTTTGTTAACAGCTCTGTCCAGCTCTTATGAATAGTAACATAAATACATGTTCAGGTGGGTTCAAATCAGGAGACAGTTTGTGTTCCAGTTACAATGTTTCTGATCATTTATGTGTTTCATCACTTCTAATTTCACTTGTTTATCCTGTATCCTGTATGAGTTATGTTTTGATTGTATGAAATTGGTGTCCCACCTGAAAATGTATTTTATGTTTACTAAAGAGCTGGTGAGATCCCTTGTTACTGCACAAACACTTTATAGTAATCTGAATATAGAACTATTTAAAACATGACTTACAGCTGCTTTTATACACACGATATTGTAAAGATTATAAACATTTATACACTATATATTATACTTACTAGTTATTATACTATGTATGTTATTTGTGCTGTCAATGCACCTAAGAAATCTACTCTTCTATTCAGTATCATAGTATTATTATAGTATTATTTCAACAAACATTGTGATGATCACACTCAGATTCTTTCCCAGTACTGTAAATAGTAAAATGCCATGCTAAATCCTCATTAACCACTTAAGTACTACTGTATATACTTTGTCATATGACAAATAGCTAAAATAGCAGATCTGCAAGGTTACATTATGTCACAACACGATGCATTGTGGCCTTGTAGATCGGCTATTTTTAAACATTTTAATTTTGTGTGAAATTGTGCAATGTCCAAAATAGGGATACCAGGATGAAAGTAGTAATTATTCGATGCCTTTAACCTTCAGCTCCGCCTTCACTCTCCTCAAGTAGATGTCACCAGGATTAAAACGCCTGTGGGAACAACACAACAACATGGCTGAGTATCCATTTCAGGTCACATGACATGACAGTAGATCTACAGGAACATTTCACTAAAACAATGTTTAACAGAAGTACTGTACCCTAGTAGTCCTCCAGTCATGTAGATCTTGAGGTGAATGTCATTAAAGGTCACCTGGTCCTCCCTCACGGTGAAGAGTAGTTTCTGGTCAAATGCTTTCTTCAACAGTCTGACCACCTTGTTGCCCTCTGTGTTGTACGGTAGAACAGCTGTTATTTGAATGCCTTCATAGTTCTTTCCAGGGTTGGGATGATTCTCCTGTACAGGATGAGTGTTTAAAATGCATTAACAGTGATGGAAAAAGTACTCAAATGTTTTACTTAAATAAAAGTATTAAAACCACAATGTAGAAACACTCTGTTGCAAGTAAAAGTCCGGTAAACAAAATGTACTTGAGTAAAACTACAAGAGTATTGGCATCAACATATACTTAAAGTAGAGACGTACCGATACCATTATCTCCTTCCTGATACCGATACAGATCCCCATAACTTGCACATCAGTCGATACCGAGTACAGATCTCATACCTTATTATTACATACCATACATGTAATAATGAAAATAATCTAGGACAGTGGTTCTCAAAGTGGGGTCCAGGGACCCTCAGGGTTCATTGAGGGGGTTCTAAATGGACCCTAACAGGTCTGTGAGAGTGTACAAATGGAACCAAATGGACCCGTTTGTACACTCAAGAGTTATGGGGTCCTTGACATGAAAAAGTTATATATCAGAAGAATTTTAGGCAGTATCGGCAGCTTTTCCGATACTGGTATCGGTATCGGGAAAACTCTAACTTAAAGTACCAAAAGTAAAAGTACTCATTATGCAGAGTGTCCCGTTTCACAAGTTTTCATATCTAAAAAATGTATTTAAAAAACATAGCAGATCTACAAGCCGATCTGCAAGCTCACAACATTTCACGATGCGACGTGTTGTGAGGTTGTAGATCGTCTGTTTTCAAATAGCCAAAGTTTAAATAGGGCTGAAGTGGTTAATGTATGTTTTGTAATGATAATTCAACACAACAAAGTAACCAGTAAAGTTTTCAAATAATTGTACTGGAATAAAAGTACAATATTTGTCTCTGAAATGTAGAAGTTAAAGTATAGAAAATGGGAAATACTTCAGTAAAGTAGAAGTACCTCAGAATTGTACTTAAGTACAGTACTTGAGTAAATGTACTTATACTTTCCACCACTGTGCATTAATATACTCAAAATTAACATCAACAGACAGTATGATGCAATTGTCTTAACTACAGGTTTTTACCATCTGTGTTCCACCTGGAATGTTATAGGTGATGGTTATCATGCCACAGCCAGAGAATCCAGGCAGGTGGCAATCGCTACGAGACTGCCATGTCATGGTTCCATTTGGCTGATCTCCCTCTATCTTCCCAAAGACATCTTTACACAAAGGACAGACGGGCCTCATGGTTTCCACTAGCCGTGTCTTACATTCCTTACAAAGCTCACGGCCGCATTTCAGTTTCTCCATGTTCTTCCATGATTCAAGACATCTTGGACAATCATGTTCGGTTTCTCCTGCTGTAGCTCCAGCCACCATGGCTGTTCCAGCACACTGCTTCTCCATCTCTTTACCGAGTGTCTTCTTCAGCTGAGTCACAGCTGTCCTCACAGTCCCCACGTATGAAGATGGATGGACACTGACCTTTGTCCAGTCCTTGGTGGGTGGAGGAGGGGTGATGATGGATGTGAAGTTCTGGAGAAGTTGGAGGTGGTCTTCAGTGTGTGAGAGCTGTTTCAGCTCAGAGCTTCTCTTCTCTAACTGAGTGATTTCCTCTTGCAGCTCTTCAATGAAGAATTCAGCCTGTTTCTCTGTTGTTTTCTGCTTCTCTTCAATCACATTCATGAGCTCAGCCTGGCTTCTCTCAACACAGCTGATCAGAGCAGTGAAGACCTTCACACTGTCTGCTATCTCTCTGTCTGCATCTTTCTTGCTGAGCTCTACTGAGTGTTTGACCTCGTGAATCTTCACTCGTCTCTCCTGGATCATTTGCTGAACTTCAGCCTCTGTCTTTCCCAGCTCAGCCTTCTTTCCGTCATATGCCTCTTTCAGAGATACGATTTTGTGTAACTTGTGGTCTGCCTCGGTGCAGAACTGACAAACACACGTGTGGTCAGTCTTACAGAACAGCTCCAGAGGTCTGTCATGTTTCTTACACAAAATGTCTTCCAGGTTCTTTACAGGGTCGATTAGTTTGTGTCGTTTAAACACTGTTCCTCTCTGATGAGGCTCCAGGTGAGTCTCACAGTAGGAGGCCAGACACACCAGGCAGGACTTCACGGCCTTGAGCTTTGGTTCAGTACAGAAGTCACAGGAGACTTCATCTGGTTCAGCAGGTTCTTGGTTTGTGCTGGAAGTTTGTTTCAGCTGCTTTGAATTCCTGAACTGATCAGCCATCTCAGAGATGAATTTATTAACACATAGTTTTGGTCTGTCATTGAAGTTTTCTTTACATAGAGGACACTGACACACAACACTGCTATCCCAGTAATGTGTGATACAGGTTTTGCAGTAGTTGTGTCCACATGGAGTGGTGATTGGATCAGTGAACACATCCAGACAGATGGAACACAGAAAGTGCTCTTCGGACAGGAGACTGCTGGTAGACGCCATTTCTACACAATGAGAATAAAAACAAAGGTTTTTGAATGATTCATACAATATAGTATACAACATACAATACGTTTTGCATTGACTAAAATACATTAATTCTGATAAATAGAAATGTATCTTGGACATCAAATGTTGATGCTTTGTTCTGTGTTGAATACTAACAATTATACCAAACTCACCGTCTGTCTTAAACTTTTCTGTTTATGAGAACATCCTGTGGATCTGATATTTTTGTGGGGAATATTAGCTCTGCTGTTAAATTGCTGTGGGTCTGAAGTAGTACTGTACTTCTGGTTTTGATATGTCATTGAGATGCCATAATCATGCGTCACACTTTGTGGAAGTTAATCTGGGGTAACAGAATCATGCGGTATGAATAATTATCAATTAAAATGTTGTTACACATAACACAAAGGCACCTAGATCTCTCTCCTCTGAGGAAGTAAACAGGGGAGTGGTAGAAATGTAACCAAATAATGCACTGTCACTTATACACATTAACCCTGTAGATATAATCAGTCTGGTAAGAACCATATCAATTAATTCATTATAATAAAAAGGGACAGAGAGACAAACTGGTGGTATACTGTATGGTGTCAAGTGAATGAATTAGCGGCTCTCATCACAGTCTCTCTTATATCTCGACATCTGTAATAACCTGGAGAACATCTTAATAAGGCCAACTTTAGATACATTTATACCACAAACTGACTTCAGACATTTAAACTGTGAACTGAATTCAATTATTCAAAATGTCTTATTATTCTTGTATAGTTAATATTGTTATTGATAAAGAATAATGTCAAAACTCACGCATGTGTGTTTATTTTATTTCATTAATGTGGCTATAGTTACAGTGTCTGGTGGAGACATCATGAAACTGATGCTTCAGTGAGAAGAGGAAACAAATAGGCTATGGCCTGATAAGCGTTATAACAGTAACTAAGTACATTTACTCAAGTACTGTACTTAAGTACAATTTTGAGGTATTTTTTACTTTACTGGAGCATTTCCAATTTTCAGTACTTTTACTTCTACTCCAATACATCTCACAGGCAAATATTGTACTTTTACTCCACTACAATTATTTGAAAACTTTTGTTACTTTGTAGAATTTGATTATCAAATATATACAGTATCATTACAGAACACACATTAACCACTTCAGCCCTATACATTTCGGCCATTTGAAAAGAGCAGATCTACAAGCTCACAATGGTCGCCATCATGCAAGAAAACTTGAAATGGGACATTCTGCATAATGAGCACTTTCTACTTTTTGTACTTTAAGTATATTTTGATGCCAAAACTTTTGTACTTTTACTCAAGTACATATTTTATACCGAACTTGTAACAGACTATTTCTACAATAGGGTACTGATACTTTCACTTAAGTAAAACATATGAGTTACTTCTTCCAACACAGATAGTTAGGATGCCTTATGATTTTAAACTAATTCTAATGACATGTTAATCTGACGTCTGTCCCATCAATGGTTTCATATAGTCTGAAAATATCTATTTGAGTATTTATATGACTATTGTAAAATAAACAGGAGACTCACTTACTGTGTCCGTGGTGTTCCAGAGAAATGAAACTGAAAGCATCATATCAGACAGTGTTGCCATATTTTGTGAGAGAAATAAGCAACCAGGGCTATAACAAGCCCAAAAGAAGCACTATAAGAAGCACATAATTATGCCAAATGTTATTTGAAAATTGTGAGTCACAAGTTCACAACGCGTTGTGAGCTTGTAGATCTGCTAATTTTTAAAAAAATCACGTGGAAAAGGGTGACAAATATAGAAACATTTTAACAACACAAATCTGGTACGGGGGGCCCTGGCACAAAATATTTTCAGATGGGGGGGGTCTGTGTACAAATACATGTTAATTTGGGGGTCCTTGTTATGAAAATGTTTGAGAACCTGAGCCTCTGGTTTAAACTTAGGAAGCAAGCCCAAATACACAACTACACTTAAGAAACAAGCCCAAATAAGCAACACTTTATTAACTAAATAAGCAAAGTTACACCGTAGAAACAAGCCCAAATAAGACTCTGTATTGGGAATAGATAGATAGATCGTTTTTATTGTCATTCAACATATACATGAAATGCATAAATGGCTGTATGATGGCTGTATGATCTAAAAACTACTCCTAGTTAAAAGAAAGCTAAAGCTACAATACTAAAAACTAAAATACTAAAAGAGACACCACTAATAATAAAATCAGTTCATGATGAGACAGAAATATTGCACACAGGGGTCTTCAGCAGCATATAAGGAAGAAGGTTAGGGGATATTGCATTTGTTCTGGACTGTTTCACTTTTTTAGAGTAGAGTTCACAAGTCTGGTGGCTTGGGGGGAAAAAAAAACTCTTGCAGAATCTGTCCGTTCTGCTCCCGATGCTACGGTACATTCTGCCAGAAGGCAACAGGGTGAACTGAAATAGTACATTTACAGATAGAGATGTACCGATGTAGTATCTGTATATCTGCAGCTGTGAAATAAATAATGGTATTTACAATCTGATCCATGCTCAGCCCTGCACTAGTCACTGGGTTGGTTTAAAGATGGGAACTCAGGGGAGTTAAGAATTCATAATCTCAACAAGAGACACTGGTGTCTACTACGTGACAAGAAAGAGACACTGGTGTCTACATATTGACAAGAAAGAGACACTGGTGTCTACATGACAAGAAAGAGACACTGGTGTCTACATGACAAGAAAGAGACACTGGTGTCTACATGACAAGAAAGAGACACTGGTGTCTACATGACAAGAAAGCCTTCGTGGTCTCCCTGAAATTCCTGCCCTGGTTGCAATAATAATGTGAGTCACACCTGGCCTTGTCTCATGGCAGCACCAGTGTGTCTCACTCTCAGCACACCGTTTGAGAACCACTGAGCCAGAAGAAAAGTAATATTAACACACCTGACCAGCCTGATGAAAACAAATATGTATTCACAGCCAACTTTTTGAAAAATAAATTATTTTTGCATCAAAGCTGGAATGTTTGACTATTTCACATTTCCTCCTCAAAGACAGATTGAACCTTTGTTTGTTTCTTCTTTCTTGTTTTAATCAGCAGAAGCTTTTCAGTCCATGTATATGAGGACGTACTGCAGTGACACCTGAACATTGAGGACCATAATCGTCTCTGTCGGGCACAAACCTCCTTTTTTATTTTACTTTATAAGTCAGCGCTGCTATTGAACACCCTTTATGTCTGTGTGTGGGTTTTACAAATATTGAACCAATGAAAAGTATTAAAAAGCACTTCTGACTAAACCTCCTAACTCTATTGGATCCTCAAACTGTCATTCAAATCACCTACAGTAACCCCAACACAGGTTTTTTTCCCCCGTCTGACTTGGTTATTCTAATCAATGATGGACAAAACAACCATCTCCACATTAATGGTCAAAACCTCCACTTGAGCTGTATTTGGTTAAAGTGATGATAATATCAGGACACATGCAAGTATCTGACAGTGTATAAAGTCACCATACATACCAACTTTGATGAGGCAGTATTGTGTTTAAAAACATGTTTTTTCATTTCCAGAAAAGTTTATATTTTGGACAGATATATAAGATCCCTGACTCCTATACATAGTCCACTCCAGAGAACAGAAGCAGTGAAGTGTTTCACTCAAGCATTGGGGTATTAGTCCAGGGGCCAACACTGATATTTTCACAAATTGGTACCACCTAAGGTGACCGTAAAGTTTTTGTATTTTTGTCTTCCTACATGTCTCTAGTTTATATTTTGGTATGATAACCCTTCCAATCTTGTAGCTTAATGGCAGTTATCACTACCTACCGGCTAATGTATCCGGTAGGAGACACAAAGTAGAATCTTTGTGTCTCCTACCGGAAATACACCCGGGCATCAAATTATTGCGACAAAAAACAAAATATATCCATGTATTCAAGGCTTCATGGGGTGTGCAATTGATAACTTCTCAGATTTTTGGTGTTTGCAAAAAGACTGCTTTCCATAAGCTTGCAAAAGTTGACCCTCCTTCAGTCTAGGGTGGTCATAGCTGAATAGGTAGAGAATCCCCCTGGGAAACTTAGAGGAGTTCACCCAAAAAAATATTTATTTTCCATCAATTGCACACCCCATGAAGCCTTGAATACATGGATATATTTTGTTTTTTGTCGCAATAATTTGATGCCCGGGTGTATTTCCGGTAGGAGACAGTAGTAGGAAGGTAGGAAGGATGTATGCACTTTAAATATGACTTTAAAAATTGCTACATAATTGCACTAAGCAGTTTCTTCTACTGTCTGTACTGTATACATGCGTCAAAGCTGCAGCTTGGTCCTGGTCTGGTTCTGTTTCTTGTGTCTCTTTTTGTTCTTGTCTTCGTGCTGTTGTTTATTGTGTTGTCTTGTATGTGAGAGGAAGTACCATGACAATTTCCTATCAAACTTGTTTGAAATGGCAAATAAATACTTGAACTTGAACTTGAAGACAAAAATACAAAAACTTTACGGTCACCTTAGGTGGTACCAAAATATGGCTTGGCCCCTGGACTATATATGGATATATGGATGACTATCCGTGCAGTAATGAATACAGTCCACTAGGGGGCACTATCAGCTATCACACAGGAGAAACAACACACACGGTATGTAGAGCAGATATGAGCTCTGAACACAACAGTAAATAGGAAGCAGGCTTTCTACAGGTTGGTTTGCTGTGGAAAACCAAACCACCAAGGTTACTACCAAGATAATCAATAACATTTAACATATTTTCAAGTTATTGGTCAAACTGATCCAGGGACAAAATATAATTAATTTGTTGAAATTTAAATAGAAATTAATCCTAAAAAACCAGAAACAATGTTGTGAGAATAAATTAATGTATAGGAGTCATGTGATAGAGCTTAAAACGTGTAAAATGTTTAACAGAGTTAAATCAAATTTAAAATTAAATCTGTGAATCTGTGATCTGCTTGTTGAGCCTTCTTAACAATCTATTGGTCATGCCTGCAGAGTGAGGAATGGGAAGCTGTTAACAACAACACTGTGTTTCAGAAGATTTACTGAAATCTCTGCTTTTCAGGTACAAATTTAGTATTTCTGCTCTTCAATGGTTCTATACATTGTTATGTTGTTTTATATCGTTTCGTTTTGTTAAGGAACCTTTAGAAGTATCATGTATATCCGCTCATTGCAGCTGCAGCTCCGATCAGAACCGATCCCTCCTAGCCCTGGTCCAGAACTCTAACGCTCTGGACCAGGGCTAGATCCCTCCTAGCACCAAGATGAGGTGCTAGGCACCCTTCGCAGCCGTAGCGTGCAGAGTCAGAGTGTGATACCAGTTGAACGGTGGCCAAGAGTACCGATCTTCACCTTTTTCCGCACATCGTATCCAAAAAGTAAAGGTCCGGTACCGGTACTGCGTACATATACATAAACCTTCAGATTTCAAATATAAAGTTCTAACCCGATGGCCACGGATGTTACAATTATGTACGGGCTCTCAGACGTACTCGTATCTAACGTATTGTTCAATAAAAAGCATTTTATTCCGATCGGTGGCCATTTTCTCCGTATGCTTTCTACTAAGCGACCCTGTCGGCTGGGAGGTGTATTGCACTCTGATACTCTATGAGAAAATGGCCATCGATCGGATTAAAATGCTTCTTATTGAACAATCTGGAATATACAGGTACCTATGAGGCACCTAACATAATTGTAACATCCGTGGCCATTAGGTAAGAACTTTATATTAGAAATTTGAACGTTTATGTAGATGTACGGACCAAAAAGGGAGAAAGTGCAAACACTATTTTGAAGATCATTCAAGACTGTCGTATAATGAGACAGTCTTGTATCAAGGTGAAGTCAGTGCCCGTCCGCAGGTGTCAGTACTAAAATAGCACTTGCATTGTGTCTTTGGGCCAGGGCTGTTTGGAGTTGGCATAGCCATTTTCATTCATTTACCACACTGAATTTTAACTTTTTGGAAATGCATATGTAGCAGGGTGATATAAGTAGACCTTGTATTGTGAATTTGTACTTCCATGTACTGTTATGTACTGTCATGTACTGTTCTCATGTCTTACTCAATAAAGTACATCAATCAATCAAAGCAATGACTACACCACCCACACATATAGGCGTGAGGGATCCTTTAAACACATTAACCATATACTGTAGAGATAGATAGATTGATTGATTGATTGATGTACTTTATTTAGTAAGACATGAGAACAGTACATGACAGTACATAACAGTACATGGAAGTACAAATTCGCAATACAAGGTCTACTAAACTGGATAGCTCAGTTAAGCACGTAGCTTGTTTAAGATGAGATCCCCACGCACACAAATCATGATGACATATAAGAGACAGACAGATATACACACTACTATACAGAATGTCATACAATCAGTTTACAGGTTACTGGTATGAAGAGTGAAAAATATGTACAAAAAAAAAAAAAAGAAAGAAAGAGGGGGGGGGGGGGGGGTAGGTTAGGTTAGGACATGGGGTAGGTTAGGACTTGGACAGGGGCCATTTTTGAATTGCAGCCTCCTGAAGGTGTATCTTTAGGGCATTTTTGAAAGTGAGTAGGGTTTTACACTCCTTTACTCCTTTTGGTAGGGCATTCCACATTTTAGATGAATAGCATGAGAAAGAGTTCATTCCCTTTGTTGTGCCAAATCTGGGTTGAACATGGTTTGTGGAGCTGCCTCTGGTGTTATGATCATGGACTTGATTAACATTTTGGAAGTATTTTGACAAATACAGGGGGATCCCAATGTTGTGGTGTATCTTGAAGACCAGGCCCATAGCAAGTTGCTGTACTCTGTCCTCAACCCTAAGCCATCCAATCCTAGCAAAATGATCAGGGGTTAGATGGGTTTTGTAATTGAGGCCAAGAAGTAGCCTTACAAGTTTGTTTTGGGATGTTTGGAGCCTTGTTTTTAGGGCCTTGGAGGTGTTGTGATACCATGAAGTGCATGTATGAGGGCCCCTATAAGAATCTTCAGAGTATTCTTACTGACTTTACGAACAAGCCTCCACATCCTCCGTGTTATTTTGTGGACCTTTTTGATCGTCTTTTCAGCGTTTTTGTCACCTGAGAGGTTTGCCTCCAAGATGGAACCCAGGTAGGTAATTTCCTCCTTTCTTGTGATAACATTATCACCCACTTTGATCGTGAAACTCTCAGCCTTTCTGATGATGATAGATCGATAGATAGATAGCTATAGGACTGAACAAGGTAAGGTTCCCCACAAAGGTACGGGTTCAGAATTAACAGAACCAGAGGCTGATGTATCAAATGTGTCAAGTTTATTCAAACAGCTGGTATAAAAAATAGTCAGATTAAAATACAGAAAGGAAGAAAGCGGTTAGTATTACTGGGAGTTCGGCACAGGGACTAAACCCAAGAGGCAAGGGGCAATAAGGGTAAGGGCCTCTAAACTAAATATACCGCAATTAAACAAATCAAATCCAAATAATGCAAAAGAAAATAAAGTAAATAAGAATCCAAAAGCAAATAAGCAAATCAAAATACGAATACGCAAAACCAAAATCATGCAAAGCTACTTAATGGCCCAGTATAGTTCTTTCATCAGTCAACCCTATTGCACACAGTCCAATAGCAAAAACCCAGTCTAAACAGTATATATATAGCACTGTGGGAAAAACAGTGATGGTTAGTTCAGCTCCTACAAAAATCAAATAATAAAGCATTAGACCAACCCTCCAACAATTCATCCCAGACATTGGGCCCCTATAGCAAGATGACAAAATACAGCAAAATAACAAACATACCCAATGAGTCAATATATGCTCATCAGGGCTCCCATTGATGCGTTATTATGAATCCCACGCCGCGTCCTGGATTTAGACCCGCCTTACGTGTCTGATTGGCTCCCCGGCAGGCATAGTTTTACTGAGGTTAGGGTTAGGGTTAGGGTTAGGTTTAGGCATAGTCTTACTGAGGTTAGGGTTAGGGTTAGGGTTAGGTTTAGGCATAGTTTTACTGAGGTTAGGGTTAGGGTTAAGGTTAGGTATAGGCATAGTAGCAAAAACGAGAACTGTCAATCACAGCGACTACTGACCAATCACAGCGCCCGCTCAGCGGGTTTGCCACGACGCGGTGTGGGAATCATAATAACGCCCCATTGATAGGCCTGCACAGCCACAGGGTACTGCTGCTCAAAGGACCTGGAGGCTTCTGGAAATACAGATATATATTAGTATAATTAACAACAGGCCTAATATTGTCAGCCTATCTAAACTCTTATATATATATATATATACACTATAGCTACAATGAGTTATAAAAACCTTGTCATTTGTTTCAGATTGTCTTACCGAGAATTAGTCTGTACCCCTCATGCCTCCAGGTCTCTCTCACAAACACTCAAGCCAGGCTTCTGGCTAGACAGGAGGCCACAAACCTGGCCACCCCTCTTTATGCACTTTCCTTAAAGGGCCAGTTCTACACATATTTGGAAATTGCAAGGCAGCCTTTGTTGTGATTGTGAAACAATTACATTATGTACAGTTTGTCTTTGTATTTTATTCCATTGTGTCTGTGTATTTTGTGAGTATGTTTCTCTTTGTTTTTGGAAAAAGCAAAACAGGGAAAACTTCATAATTGTTTGGATCATAACTGTACTGTATGTGTTTTTTTCCTGTGCTTCGCAATTTTGTTGACAGGCAGATGTTGGTACCTGCAGGGCATCTCTGCCTGACGCACCTCCGACGGTGCCTAAGCACCAGCTGTAGGGTCTTCAGCTGGGAGCCATCCCGGCCTGGTGTTTTTCCCCCTTGCTCACCAGGGAGTGAACCTTCGCAACACAGATATTTTAAACGAAATGTCCTCTTTTCAGGGCGTAACATTGTCAGCTGGTTGACCAGATGGAAGGAGCTGCATGGATGCATTATTGGGGGGCTGTGGAGACCAGAGAGACTGGCCTGGAGACTGCTGCCCCCTGGAGGACTGCTGCCTGCACGATTCCCATCTTTACCCATGAGGACAAGAACTGCACTGACACAGGCTGTGAGTAACGCGCACACACACACACACACACACACACACACACACACACACACACACACACACACACACACACACACACACACACACACACACACACACACACACACACACCAACACACACACACACACACACACACACACACACACACACACACACACACACACACACACAGACTTTGTCTGGAACAAAATAAATACAAGTCAAACAGAGATTTTTATTACAGCCAAAAGTCAAAACATATGACAATGAGTTGGAGCATCTGGTCAACATTTTATCCTGCTAAATATTAAACACATGTCTCCCTCGCTGTCACAAGCTTAGTAAACCTTTTCATGAAGAATTTATGTTTTCAACCGCTAGTTTCAAGTCCTCTTTCATACGCAGTATGATATGAGCTTTTGTAAATTATGGTCCCATTCATTCTTAAACTGATGATAAAGCTGGGTAAGCTTCCGAGGCGTGACTGGGTTCTACTGAGCTGAGAACCCACCCCTCGCTCCCCTAGGGAGCGAGGGGTGGGTTCCATACATTTAAATGACTGTGTATTGGAAACACTGGTTACTGATGTCTAGGTCAGTACAGTTGCATAGTAAATCCACGGACAATTACAAAATCAATCACTGAGTAGAAGAATCAATCTTGTCTAATATTATCCAAAAACACATTGAGTTTCTCTCTGCTGATGTCACTACTCCTCTCTCCTTGTTCTAGATCTCTCACTCCCTCCTGTGTGTAAAGAGGAGGTTCCCCCTGAACAGCGAGAGAGGAGCCCCAGTCCGATCCAGGTGAAGCCAGAACCTCCACAGATCAAAGAGGAACAGGAGGAGAGGAGTCCCAGTCTGGTCCAGGTGAAACTAGAACCTCCACAGATTAAAGAGGAACAGCAGGAGACGAGTCCCAGTCTGGTCCAGGTGAAGCTAGAACCTCCACAGATCAAAGAGGAACTGCAGGAGACGAGTCCCAGTGCGGTCCAGGTGAAACTAGAACCTCCACATATTAAAGAGGAACAGCAGGAGGAGCTACTTCAAAGACCAGAGGAGACAGCAGGGTCATCGTTGACATTACTAACAGTGAAAAGTGAAGATGATGATGAAAACGGAGAGACAGAACTTCAAGCCAGCATCTCAACTGAACACATGGAAACACAAGCTGATGTAGAGGACTGTGGAACATCACAACCAGAATCTGACGTCACTGAGGACAGTGATGACTGGGCTTCTGAATCCGACCTTACAGAGGACAGCGGTGACTCGTCTTCACACTGTTCTGAATCTGACGCTGAAGACGGTGATGAGCGGGAGACCAGCGAACAGCGGTCGGCTTTAAACACACTGGCATCACACAAGACGCAACACGCGGAAGGACAAACTTTGTCGTCGTGCTCGATGACAATCTTTTTCCTTCCGCTTGTTGTGGAAGGACAGTCCCAGACCCCGGCTCAATCGTCAGAACAAACGCCATACATGAGGAGTTACGCGAGAGAGAAAAACTTTTGTTGTACAGAGTGTGGCAAACGCTGCAGTAGTTTGGCTGAACTGAAATCACACTCGAGGTATCACACGGGGGAAAGGCCGTTCGCCTGTTCAGTTTGTAGCAAAAGATTTCACCAAAAAGGAGGTCTGAACACACACATGCTGATTCACACGGGGGAAAAGGCCTTTGCTTGCACGGTTTGTAGCAAACGCTTTACTCTTCTACAACAACTGAGGGGACACATGAAGATTCATGCGGAGAACAGGTCAGAGATTTGTGCAGTTTGTGGCAAAAGCTATAAACTCAAACAACACCTGAAAGCACACATGATGAGTCATACGGGGGAAAAGCCCTTTGCCTGTACAATGTGTTGCAAAAGTTTTACTCGTAAAGAAGGCGTGAAAAGACACATGAGGACTCATGCGGGGAAAAGGTCCATTGCTTGTACAGTTTGTTGCAAAAGCTTTGCTCAAGAATACAATCTGAAAAGACACATGAGGCTTCATGCAGGGGGAAAAAAGCCCTTTGTGACAAAGTTTACGTGTACAGAGTGTGGTAAATGCTATGGTTGCAAGTCTGAGCTGGACAGACACATGATGATTCATACAGGAGAAAAACCCTTTGCTTGTACAGTTTGTAGCAAACACTTTAACCAAAATGGTAATTTAAAAAAACACATGAAGGTTCATGAGGGGAAACCATAACAAAGAACTGGAAAAAAAAAAAAAATGACATAAATGTAATTCTGACTGGGATACCGTTTCCGGTGCTCTTTTATTTTTAAATCTGTGTATATAAAATGTACATCCCCTATCGAATATCTTAATTACACCAACATTGTTCATGTGAAGCACTTTGTTTATTTCAAATCAAACTTTATTTATTCAGCACATTTACAACAATCGAAATTGACCAAAGTGCTGTACATTTAAGGCATCAACAGAACAGGCCTGTGCAACAACATAGTCACAGGACAAAGCAAACAATAAAAACATATGAAACAAGATAAAAGACAAACAACATTAAAAGCTAGAGAAAAGACATTAGTCTTGAGGAGAGATTTAAAAACCCCAATAGTCTGAGCACTTCTAATGGGAAGGGGTAGGCTGTTCCAGAGCGTGGGGGGCAGCAGCAGCAAACGCACGGTCACCCCTGGTTTTTAGTCTCGTTTTGGGAATCTCCAGGAGCTCAGAGCCCTAACTGGGGAGTAAGGTTCCACAAGTTCAGCGAGATGAGGAGGAGCCAGCCCATGTAAATAAAAGGACCTTAACATTTATTCTAAAATAGACAGGGAGCCAATGGAGCGCAGCTAAGACAGGAGTTATGTGGTCTCGCTTTTCTGTGCCAGTGACGAGACGGGCCAGCCGCATTTTGCACCAGTTGCAAGCGCCTGAGTGCGGACTGCTTATTGCCTATATACAAATAAAAAGTAGATTAAATTCCATTTAAAATGTTAAAATGCCCTGGGTATAGGGCATAGAATGTGCCTCTATACTGAGAAATGAACTGAACTGAAAAGATGATTAATGTCTTTTTGTATAGTTGTATTATATATTGCAATAATAATGCGTGGTTGTAACCCAAGGCTCACAGTTCCAACCACTGACATAGAACAAGGGTTCTCAACCTTTTCAACCCCCCCAAAATAATCATCTTTGAACTGGGGACCCCCCCACCCTGACAAGTGCTAAATGTTTGACTCTGTTCCACAGATAATTATTGTGAAAATAGCCGAACTATGAGCTCACAACGCGAGGCATTGTGAGCTTGTAGATCGGCTATTTTCACAATGTTTGCCTCTTTCTTACGTAATATTTTCCAACTTTGTATTAAAAATATCTTAAAAGTCATTAAACTTTATAAATGTGCAGATACCATGTATACACTTATACTGTATGTTGGTTTGTTATCTGTTGAGTGAGAAAACAATGTTGCACATTAAGCTAATCATCTGGGGACCCCCAGTTTGAGAACCGCTGACCTAGAAGAAAAGTATTACCAGCCTTGATATAAATATGTATTCACTTCCAATGTGTTTACTTTGTATGTTTAAAAAATATATATGTCCTTGATTTATCCACGGACGGTCGCAAGCAATTAAATCAATCAAATCAAACCAAACTCACTTTTTTTCACTGTGGTCCCCTTACACAATAACCTAAAAACATACAACAAAGACATACATCAATAAAACTGGGAATACAGAATTAAAAAGCTAAAGAAAATTACTGCATATACCTTACATACATACATTTTATTTTGCAACGGTAGCAGTAGCTTTTTAAATAAATATTTTTGCATGAGGCTTTAGATGAGTGTTTGTCTATTTTACATTTCCTCCTGAAATATCTTTTTTCTTTTCTGTATATATATTTTTTTCAATCAGCAGAAGCTTTTTCAGTCCATTTCAGGTGCCATTTCAGGTGACACTGCAGTATGCAGTCAGTGACACCTGAACATTGAGGACCATATAATACCATGTAAGCTGTGGTAGACTTTCAGCGTGGCCTAAAAAAAATATGTTTAAATAACAGATATATAACATGTAAAAATAACATTTCTGCCAATATATGACAAGATCCCTCATCCCTGACTCCTGAAATAGTCCAGAAAACAGAAGCAGTGAAGTGTTTCACTCAACTGAATGCAGTCCACTAGGGGGCACTATCACACAGGAGAAACAACACACACAGTATGTAGAGCAGATATGAGCTCTGAACACAACAGTAAATAGACCCCTTAACAGACGACGTCATACTGGCTGCGTGCAGCCAGTATGCGCGCAACGAAACCTATTATATCAGGTCTCGTTAGGACGCGTCTCACTAGCCAACACACACAAGAGGGGGTTGGGGTGTGCTGAAACCAGTGCACCCCGAAACAGGTTGGGAATTGATTGCGTGAAACAATCACCTGTGCGTCCAGGCTCAATGTTAGTAAACAAATAATTGGTCTATTGAAAGCAGGGTTTCTACAGGTTGGCCTTCTGTGGAAAACCAGCAAGGTTACTACCAAGATAATCAATAGATCTAATATCCTTTAAAACCACCAAGGTTACTACCAAGATAATCAATAGATCTAATATCCTTTAAAAGTTAAAACCACCAAGGTTACTACCAAGATAATTATTTTCAGGTTATAGGTTTATCCAGGGATAAAAGAGAATACATGTTAGGATATACGTAAATGAGTTGTAGGAAAAAAGAAAAAAAAGGGGGGATACAATCAGAAACCATTCTGTGAGAATAAATGAATGTACAGAAAGATGTTAAAAACGTTTAAAATGGTTTACAGAGTTAAAAGGATCAGAGAATCAGTGATCGGCTCGTTGAGCCTCTTTGACAATCGATTGCTGTTCCCGGCTGCGGCGGAGGAAGAGGAGGAGCTAAAGCAACACGCGGGAGACGTAAGGTTTGTTTGTTTGTTTATTTTGTCTTAAAGATTCTTTAAAACATTTTATATTTAAGCAAATATTGTATGTTTGTGAACGTTTGCGCGTCGCTGTGACGCTGTCGGTGTATGGGCACCAGACAGTGGTGTAAAGTAGCTTTAGATCAAGACTCTCGCAGATGTATTTGATCGATTTTGATCCCATAAGCCATTGGTTCTCAAAGTGGGGTCCGAGGACCCCCAGGGGTACTTGAGGGGGTTCCAGGGGGTCCCCAGCTAAATGGTGGACAGGGACCAAATGGACCCTTATGGGTCTGTAACTCTGAGTGTACAAATGGAACCAAGGGTCCATTTGGTCCATTTGGTCCATTTGGCCCATAGCAAGTTGCTGTACTCTATCCTCAACTAGCTCCATAAAGAACCTCTCACTCCGCTATACAGCTCCGAGATGAGGTTCTATGTGGTTCTCATCCGGGATCGGTCGAACGTCCGCCAAGCTCCGCTGTTTACCCTTTTGTATACATCGTATCCCAAAACTAATGGTAGATTCCAAACCTCACGGATGTTTAAGGTTTGGACCGGAGCATAATATTTTAGGTCTGGAGCGAAACTACCCGTTTAAATCGCTTATTTAGTCCGCCGGTGGCCATGTTTCCCATTGTAGCCAAACCAGGAGCAGCACTGGCAGCGGACGTAGGGGGGTTTTCCGGGTTGAAAGGGAAACATGGCCACAGGCTGACTAAATAAGCGATTTAAACGGGTAGTTTCGCTCCAGACCTGAAATATTATGCTCCGGTCCAAACCTTAAACATCCGTGAGGTTTGGAATCTACCATTAGTTTTGGGATACGATGTATACAAAAGGGTAAACAGCGGAGCCTTGGCGGACGTTCGACCGATCCCGGATGAGAACCACATAGAGCCTCATCTCGGAGCTGTATAGCGGAGTGAGAGGTTCTTTATGGAGCTATCCTCAACCCTAAGCCATCCAATCCTAGCAAAATGGGCATGGGTTAGATGGGTTTTGTGATTGAGGCCAAGAAGTAGCCTTACAAGTAGCCTTACAAGTTTGTTTTGGGATGTTTGGAGCCTTGTAAAAATCTTCTCTTATGGGGGTCCCGGGCTTATCTTTGCAAATGGGGGTCCGCGGGCTAATAAGTGTCTATTTGGGGGTCCTTGACATGAAAAAGTTTGAGAATCACTGCCATAAGCCCTTATTTCTCCAAACATGTACAAATGATAAATATAAGGTGCTTACCCGCTTGCCCCAAATATTAACTAGGTGTCCAGCGTGTTTGTGCGATGTATTAGTCCATACTTTTCAATACAGAAGTGTTTTAATCTGTCAGAATGTCCTCCTGGTGGGGGCTCCTCACGGGCAAATGAGTCAGTAGGATACGACGGCAGTGACAACACACAAATGTGTGTGTGGGGAGGAATCAATAGGCTCTATGCACAGCAGCCATATTATGAAGACATTCACAGGTGTTACCAATGATACTAATGAAGGCTCTGTTCCATTCTGGTCAAACAGAGTCAGGGTGCTGATATTATGCATGTCGACTCACTGTAACTCTGTTACACCATTGGGTCTACAGTTGGGCTCCAGGGACCCTCATGGGCTTCCAAATGGCCCCTTACAGGTAACTCTCAGAGTTATGGGGGTCGTGGAAACCACTGTGCTAGACTGAATGGAACAGAGCCTTCATTAGTATCATTGGTAACACCTGTGAAGGAAGTGATAATATGGCTGCTGTGCATAGAGCCCATTGTGAAGACATTCACAGGTGTTACCAATGATGCTAATGAAGGCTCTGTTCCATTTAGTGTAGCACAGTGGTTCTCAAATGTTTCAATTTCCACGACCCCCGCAACTCTTGAGAGTGTACAAGTGGAACCAAATGGACTCTTACGGGTCATTTGTACACTCTCAGAGTTACACATCCGTAAGGGGCCCATTTGGAAACCCCTCAAGGTACCATGAGGATCCCTGGAGTGGACCCAATTTTTTGTCCCACTGGTGTGGCAGAGTTTCCAGTTAGTCGACATGCACAATATCAGCACCCTGACTCTGTTTGACCAGAATGGAACAGACCCTACCCCCTACCCCCCCCCCCCCCCTCTCTCCTTCTCCTTTTGTACATATTTCTCACTCTTCATACCAGTAACCTGTAAACTGATTGTATGACATTCTATAGTAGTTGTGTATATCTGTCTGTCTCTTATATGTCATCATGATTTGTGTGCATGGGGAACTCATTTGAAACAAGCTCTGTGCTTTTATGAGTCTTCCAGTTTAGTAGACCTTGTATTGTGAATTTGTACTTCCATGTACTGTTGTTCTCATGTCTTACTAAATAAAGTACATCAATCAATCAATCAAGCCTTCATTTAGTATCATTGGTAACACCTGTGAATGTCTTCATAATATGGCAGCTGTGCATAGACCCTATTGGCATAACGACTAAATTGGGGAGAAAAAGGGGTAAAATAAAATGCTGCAGAGAGAAAGGCAGCAAGCGTATTGAAGTCTCCTCTTTTCAGGGCGTAACATTGTCAGCTGGTTGACCAGATGGAAGGAGCTGCATGGATGCATTGGGGGGCTGTGGAGACCAGAGAGACTGGCCTGGAGACGTTCACAGAGGGAGGAGGAGGAGAACATATCAGCACCCCCCATGGCCTGGAGGATCACAGTGATGGGAAAGTGGCTGGACATCCCAGTGAAACAGAGGTTAGTGGATTCAATGTGATCTCCTTCCTTTTGGAAAGGTTCACCTGTAATGACTAGGGCTGGTAAATTAATATTCAAATTTCAAATATTCCTCGAATATGGGGGAAATATGTATATTCAAATATGAAAATGAATATTCAAATTTAAAAAGATTAATAATAAACAATGTATTATTGGATCCAAGCACTTGATACATTGTTTTTGTATTGTCCCTGTCAAATAAACATAAAAAAAAAATGTAAACTTTTTTTTTAAATAATAAGTGTGTGTGTGTGTGTGTGTGTGTGTGTGTGTGTGTGTGTGTGTGTGTGTCTGTGTCCAGGTGAAACTAGAACCTCCACAGATCAAAGAGGAACAGCAGGAGAGGAGTCCCAGTCTGGTCCAGGTGAAACTATAACCTCCACAGATTAAAGAGGAACAGGATGAGGAGCTACTTCAAAGACCAGAGGGGGCTGATGCGTCAACATTGACATTACATACAGTTATCTATGGATCAGATTATGTTCTCCGCGTGGAACATGCAGGTAGATCACAACCAACTAGTGATGACCAGCTCCGCTCTTCACACTGTTCTGAACGTGATACTGAGGACGGTGATGAGCGGGAGACCGGTGAACAGCGGTCGGCTTTAAACGCACTGAAATCGCACAAGACACAACGTGTGCAAGGACAAAGGTTGTCATTGAGCAACGAGCTGTCCCAGGACATGAGATCATCAAAACAGACGCCATCCACGAGTCAAACGGAAAAGAAAAGCTTTTGTTGTACAGAGCGTGGCTTTTTTCACGAATGCCATCTGAAAACGCACATGAGCACTCATACAGCTGAAAAGTCCATAGCTTGTCCAGTTTGTAGCAAAATGTTTACCCGTAACTCTGATCTGAACGTACACGTGAGGACTCATTCGGGGGAAAAGCCCTTTGCTTGTCCAGTTTGTAGCAAAATGTTTAATCGTAGATCTGATCTGAATAGACACGTGAGGGCTCATACGGGGGAAAAGCCCTTTGCTTGTACAGTTTGTTACGCCAGCTTTAATCTCAAACACAATCTGAAATCGCACATGAGCATTCATACACATGAAAAAAAGTCCTTTGCTTGTACAGCTTGTAGCAAAACATTTATTCGTTGCGATAAGAGACACATTCGGCAGTGTCGGGGAAGTTCCATTGTAAAGGTTTCAAAAAATCTGCCCAAACATTCAGACTCTGACCCATTTTGGGAAATCCAAAATGGCCGCCGGAAATGACCCTCGATTCCTAAAAAGGTGATTATAATTATGACATTTTGACTGACTGTGCTAATTATAGCTTTTGCCCGGGTTCCCACGGTCATGAAATTTCTGGAAATATTTTGAAATTAGAAAAACAGTTTTCTAGGCCTGGAAAAGGTTTGGAATTATTAATCCAATGTTTTGGAAAATGTTTGGATATTCAGTACAGTATCCTGTATACAGGACGTCGCGTGACAAAAATATCTACAAACTAACAACACGTTGCACCGTGATACGTTGTTAGCGTGTAGATCTGTTCTTTTTGTCGCCTGACACCTCTGCTCGAGTCTGTCTTGTTGCATTGATGGAACACTGGTTTAAGAGCCTCATTGTTGCACCGTTATGATTGCTACAGGCCTGGAAATGGGATAAAATACTTTGAAAAAGTTTTGAAAATGTATTATTAATGTGTGGGAGAAAATGGCTTAAATTCAAAAACAACAAGTAAGATAGTAATACAAACTTGAGTGTTCAAAAGTCTGGCTCTACCTAACCCTACCTCCTGTCACATCTGTATCACTTTCTTTGAAATCCAAGCCGAAGATGTTTCTGTTTACTGCTGCTTTTTACTGAGGTTATTTTATTATTCTTATTTTCTATACCCGTTTTAAGTGTATTCAACATTTTGTATTATGAATACATCACACTTTACATTGCCCTTAATGTTTTGTCTAAAGCACACTGCCTTACACTGCTGAAATGTACCTTACAAATAAACATGCTCACTCTAATGGGAAAAGCAGTGCTTCCTCTTCATTACACCGTTGTTGGAGCGATCCATATAGCATATTTGTAAATCAATTTATAAATCAAAATATCATAATTACTTGGTCCAGAAACATCCTTACACTGTTTTGCCTATTATGTACAAATTATTTCCGTCTTAGCCTTCTGGTGTTTGTATTCCACATGCATCTAAGTGCAAGCTACTGGGTCAGAGAGCCCGTCCTGGTTCTGTCTTGGACACATCCAAGCCCGATTTATACTTGGTAGTACAACGGTGTCGTGGATATAAAATTGTAGATCTATAAGCTCACAACAGCATCACATCCATGACACGACGTGAGCTTACAGATGGGCTATTTTCGATCCGCAACACTGTCACACAGTACAACGGGGCATAATGTTCAACACTGTCACACAGTACAACGGGGCATATGTTCATCACTTGGACATTCACTTTTGGAACGTGCACGCTAAGTTTCACGGCCATCGGACAGCTGCGTTCATGATTTGAGGTATTTTTTTTCAGAACGGTCCACTCCTGCAAACTTTGGAAGCCAATCTTAGCCAATCAGGATGGAATATGAAAAATCATGACTATAAAGATAATGTGGTTGTGTACCCGATGTGCGTAATGTTTCGACAAAAAAAAAAAAAAAATCAGTTTTGCAAAAGTCAGCCTCCTAGTGGCGCTATAACCGGACAATGTGAAAAATCTGTGGCAGAGGTTCTGCTCTAGCATCCAGGGAGTGTGTGTGCACAGTTTCACATTGATTGATCCAACCGTGCCGGAGATTAGCTGCCCACAGACGCATGGACGCACACACACGAACAGACGGACAGGGGTGGAAAAAAAACCTAGTCTTGGCCACGCCTTCGGCCTGGCGGAGACAATGACTCAATCAGTATATTTATTCAAGAGTACTTTGCCTTTTTGAATAGAAACAAATAAAAAATAAAGAAAATATATGGTACAATTATGTGTATTGATCTCCATGTTGCAGTTAGCATACGGTTTGAGTCAGGATACAGAAAGCAGCAGTAGATACAGTTATACTTTGCTGTGCAATGAAACACGTTGATATTCGAGCTAGTAGGCAGTTAGTTCACAGGCCATTCAGTCAAGCTAAGAAGCAAATCATAACAGAGTAACATTAAGAAGACCCTTCCCCATAGGGCTGCTCAATCCATCGAATATAACCAAAAATCTTTGGCCATATCATTGATGATGTGCTGGTCATATTATGACACCCGAGCACATACCTCTACACCAATAAATCATCAATACTAATAATCGTGATTACAATATTGAGCAAAAATAATTGGGATTATCGCTTTAGCCATCATGTGCAGGCAGCCCTACTTTCCCCTGTGATGACAAAAACACTCATTACTTTTAAATAATAAATGTAGAATTTACCATGTTTTTGTCAAGAAATATCATTTTTCAAATCCACAATGGAATGCGTCCGAGGAATTCAAATAAGACAACTGACTGAAACGTATGTTGCTATATCAGTGGTTCTGAAACTTTTTCATGTCAAGGACCCCCCAACATGATATGTATTTGGCCGCGGACCCCCATCTCAAAATATGTTGTTCCAGGGACCCCCCAGATGCAAAGATTTGAGTTTAAATGTTCGCTTTAAAACAATATATATTCAAAGATTTGCACATCGTTATTTTCACGATTTTTCAAAAATAGCAGATCTACAAGCTCGTAGCGCGGCACTCGGTGCCGTGCTATGAGCTTGTATATCTGCTATTTTTGAATAGCCAAAGTGTAAAATAATGCTTTTTTTTTGCTCAAATCAAAAAGTGACACAGATGCGTTCCAGGTCTTAAAGGGTTAATATACCTTGATTTGACACACTGATTTATTACAGTAGTGGTTCTCAAACTTATTCAATGTCAGGGACTAGGGACCCCCAAATTAATATGTACACGTATTTGGCCGCAGAACCCAATAAAATACTGGCAATTAAAAAAAGAAAAAAAAAGAATAGCCACTCTGGGATCCCCTTCAGGACCCCAGGGGGTCCCCAGACCCCAGTTTGAGAACCACTGTATTACAGTATGTGACAGTTATTATTCTACTCTCGACAAACAGTCAAGAATGACATTCTTTACTGCGGGCTCTGCTCCACTTTGAGTCTCAGCTAAGCTTAAACGTCCCTCTAGAAGGCGCCGTTGTGCTGTGTGTCTGTGACGGTCCTGTGTAAAAAAAATCCCCTTTTTCAGTTTGAGTAGCTAAATGTGAAACAATATAAAATGAACAATATTCCTGTTTCTGATAAGAAATACTGATGGTTAGAAAATCTGAGGCCTCTTAACAGCGAGTTGTCTTTAAGTGACTTTTCTGTATTGCAGTAAAACACATGTATCTGTCCATCATGAAAAACACAATCTTCTCTTTCTCTCTCTCTCTCTCTCGCTCTCTCTCGCTCTCTCTCTCTCTCTTTCTCGTGGAGGTGTTAGGTCTGGAATTGGAACGGCCCCTGGACCAGCCAGTGGCCCCATCGTTCTCTGTCACTCTTTGTCAGAAGTTCACTTCCAAAACTTCTCCATCTCTGGAAGAGACAAAGACATAGGAGACAAACAGTGACAGTAATGAGTGCAGATAACAATGACAGATGACCACATTTATCACGTTATCCAGCCATTGTTTTCCCAAATAAAATAGATAAAACATTTGTCATTGCCCTGGGCCACAGTAGCCAACCTCGGTTAGCTACCGTTGGCCTACTACTCTCTATCAATCAGTGTTGATTTTTATGTAGTTTTAGTCATAGTCTTTTGAATAAAATTACATCTAGTTTACATTTAGTAATATTTTAGTCATCTGAAATGTTTTAGTTTTAGTCT
>NC_139944.1:52401826-52496826 GCF_963454915.1 Gymnoscopelus microlampas | reverse complement strand
AAAATATAACAGGATAATACAAAACAAACTAGAACAAGTGCTCCTTGGAGCACAGGTCTCTGCCAGGGCAGGTAGGTTATTGTGGCCTCCTGGTGGCGCTATAACAGGCAAATGTGAAAAGAGTGGCATTTCTTCCTCGGAATAGTGGGAATCTGCGTGCAAATTCTCACAGAAATCACACGCTGCATTCATGATTTGAGGCATTTTGTTAAAAACTGACCAATCCTGCAAACTTTGAAAGCCAATCTTAGCCAATCAGGATGGAATATGGAAAACCGGGCAGATCCGTGTTGATTACATGACTATAGAGATACTGTGTACCGATTTGTGTGATTTTTGGACAAAATCTGTAGGAGTAATATCAAAAAATGTGTTTAGCAAAAACCCGCCTCATGGTGGCACTATAACAGGCCGATCTGAAAAATGGGAGGCAGAAGTTCTGCTCTGGCATCCAAGGAGTGTGTGTGCACAGTTTCGCAGTGACAGGGCTAACAGTACCGGAGATTAGCTGGACGGATGGACAGACGGACAGGGTGCAAAGCATAGTCGCCATGCCATGAGACAATTATAAGAACAAAATATAAAAGTAGCCGCTCAATGAAATACTGATTTTAAAAAAGGATAGAGGACAATGGGTCTGACAGAAAAACATAGTTTTTGTAGAAGGTGAATTCAAAGATTAAAGCAAAAAAAAAAAGGTTTTCTTAGGAGTCCCAATCTGTGATTTGTGAAAGGAGCTACTGATGTGTTTCCTAGATAATTATCACAATTACGTAAAATTATGATGTTTAGTTATTATCATACTCTATGAGCCTATGTTCTTGCTGTTCTACATACAGTCCAACCAGTTGAATAGATTGCAAATTGAGGCTTCAAACCTTTGCTTTTATGAAATATCTCAGACCATTAGGGTTTTATGGAAAATGCTTCTGAACATGTAGCCTATTCTATTGCTAGTTTGAGCAATACAAACACTCTTTAAAATCTCATAACAAATTATCAGTTTTTCTCACTTCAGGTTAGGTTTCATTTCATTGAAACCTAACCTATTACGTATGTCCAAAACCGATTAAATAAAACTAAATAAAACAAATCGCACTAGTAGCAGATCTACAAGCTCAAAACTTTCGAGCTTGTAGATCTGCTACTTTTGATGCCTTTGTGTGACGCTGTAGTACGACTAACTAGGGCAGGGGTCTTCAACGTTTTCAGGCCAAGGACCCCCTAGCTGAGAGAGAGATGAAGCAGGGACCCCCCTCTATATTGTGTCTCAGATTAAACTTTTTTTGTTTACTTGGTCTGCTCTTTTTTCCACTCTACACCTATACCTCTTTGCCAAAAATAGCCGATCTACAAGCGCCTCGCAGCGCGAGGCGTTGTGAGCTTGTAGATCTGCTATTTTTGGCTAAAGTTGTCCTCAGAAAAAGGGATGCTAGGGTTCAGGTGGATAAGGTAAAAATATATATATATATATCACACACAGATTTGGCGGACCCCCTGTAGTAACTCTGAGGACCCCCTAGGGGTCCCGGACCCCCTGTTGAAGACCCCTGGACTAGGGCATTAATTTACGAAAAAAACACAAAAAGGTTAAAATATGGACATATAAGAGGTTCAAGATGGTCACCAAACACAGTTATTTGCCCAAGTATTTGTGTGATGAGACCATTTCCACATTCTACAGCGGGGCTGTGGGAACACGGCCTGTTTGTGTTTAGGGTTTGCACAGAAAATGGCTGGAGAACGGGGGGGAGGGAGGGGGAGGGAGGGAGAGGGGGGGGGGGGGGGGGGCTGAGACTAGTGACCTACATCTCTCCATCTCCTGCTCCAGCAAGTATGACTCCTCTCTCTCTCTCCCGCCCTCGCTCGCTCTCTTTCCTGTCTGTCTCGCACCGTTTCTCGCTTACGCAAGCACGAGTTGCGCGCGCACACACACACACACACACACACACACACACACACGCACACACACACACACACACACACACACACGTACGTGCGCACGCATGCACACACACACGTTTATATTATTATACTTGTGTGGACATAAACGTTTTAGGACACCGATTTTTTAAATGCCGTTCTAACCTATTTTTAACCCTTTTTTAGCTAATGCCGAAAGTCTTGGTAGTCGTGTGGATGCATCAGTGTGCAGCTAAGTATAAAACAGGCATAATTCCAACCCTATAACCACAACCTGAATGTTTCCTAATTGTACATTTTTAACCATAAAACAGCCATTTCCTGTGAGGACCAGGAGGATGGTCCTGTGAGGACCAGGAGGTTGGTCCTGTGAGGACCAGGAGGATGGTCCTGGTCTATTTCTCAAATATTAATAATAGACTTTATTTTATTATTTATTATTATTTTATTAGTTTATAACTGTTACCACAGTGTGCCTATAGGGACGTTTGGTCCTCACAAGTATGATAATACAAGGACACGTACACACACACACACACACACACACACACACACACACACACACACACACACACACACACACACACACACACACACACACACACACACACTATTCCGGCCAGCTGCTGTACAGATGAAGCACAGAGCATGGCCTCCTGCTGTTGTCAATATCAACCACAACCAACACAATGTCTCTTTTCTCCTGGAGAGACCAGCTGAGAGAGAGACCAGCTACAAGAGAGACCAGCAACGAGAGAGACCAGCAACAAGAGAGACCAGCTAAGAGAAAGACCAGCTAAGAGGGAGACCAGCAACAAGAGAGACCAGCTAAGAGAGACCAGCTAAGAGAGAGAGAGAGAGAGAGAGAGAGAGAGACCAGCTAAGAGAGAGACCAGCTAAGAGAGAGACCAGCTAAGAGAGAAAGAGAAAGACCAGCTAAGAGAGAGAAAGAGAGAGACCAGCTAAGAGAGAGACCAGCTAAGAGAAAGAGAGACCAGCTAAGAGAGAGACCAGCTAAGAGAGAGACCAGCTAAGAGAAAGAGAGACCAGCTAAGAGCGAGACCAGCTGAGAGAGACCAGCTAAGAGAAAGAGAGACCAGCTAAGAGAAAGAGAAAGAGAGAGACCAGCTAAGAGAGAGAAAGAGAGAGACCAGCTAAGAGAGAGAAAGAGAGAGACCAGCTGAGAGAGAGAGAGAGACCAGCTAAGAGAGAGAAAGAGAGAGACCAGCTAAGAGAGAGAAAGAGAGAGACCAGCTGAGAGAGAGAGAGAGAGACCAGCTAAGAGAGAGCTAAGAGAGTGTGAGAGACAGAGAGAGAGAGAGAGAGAGAGAGAGAGAGACCAGCTAAGAGAGAGACCAGCTAAGAGAAAGAGAGACCAGCTAAGAGAGAGAGAAAGAGAGAGACCAGCTAAGAGAGAGAAAGAGAGAGACCAGCTAAGAGAGAGAGAAAGAGAGAGACCAGCTAAGAGAGAGAAAGGGACCAGCGAAAAGAGAGAGAGAAAGACCAGCTAAGAAAGAGAGAGAGAGAGACCAGCGAAAAGAGAGAGCTCCATAGAAAACGTCAGAAAGAGCAGAGACTGGTCAGAGAAGGATGTGAACGTGGCGCTGATGGAAAATAAACAAAACCTAAGAAGCATGATGTGGGTCTACAGCGAGAGAAAGAGAAAAACAGAGAACGGAGGGGAAAGACGGAGGGGTAGAGAGAGGGGGGGGGGGTGTTCTGTGGTTCCTCCAGAATGTCCTGTGTGTGGGCCAAAGTCAACAGGCCAGCAGACAGGCCTTTAGATCAGAGAGGAGAGGAGAGGAGAGGAGAGGAGAGAGAGAGAGAGAGAGAGAGAGAGAGGGTCCGGTTCAGAACAAATCCCACATGAGGAGCAGATAGTATCAGGACATTACTGTAAACGTCCAGCGTTTCAACAAACGCCCACATGTCATTATGGTGCCAGTCACAGACTTCAAACGGTCCCCCTCCCCCCTCCTATACAAACACACACGTCATGTCCGGTTAACCAGTGGTTTACGTGGCTTTGTCTGTGTGTCCGTATGTATGTATGTATGTCTGTATGTCCGTGTGTCCACCAAGCTAACATTGGTCAAGCATCACGTGACACGTGACAATATGTTGAAAGGGTGTGCTTTGATTGGCTAGCGAGACGCATGACGAAATAGAGCCCTATGAATAGGTGTGTCACTTTGGAACATTGTTTACATGTTTCAAAGTGACATCAGTGCCATCAGCCAAGCTAACATTGGACATGTTAGCTTGACTGATTGAACATGTTAGCCAAGCTAAGCAAGGCACCACTCACTTCACACAGGGTGTGATTTATTTTCGTACCAAGGACCCCCAGATGTATATGTATTTGGCCGCGGATCCCAATCAGAAAATATTTTGTGCAAGCAGGGGCCCTCAGAAGAGAGCATTTGTGTTGAAAAAATTCTTCATGCTTTCAAGATCATTATTTTTTATTTTTTTCTAAATAGCAGATTGCAAGTTCATGACAGAGAGGATATATTGTTGCTTCACTGCGTAACATCCACAAGGGGATCCTGTGCTGTTTGCAGCGGTACAGGGTCCGTAGAGGATACGTAGAGGAGGGTCCGCAGAGGATGGGGGAGGTGGGTTTATGCTGTGGGCAGCAGAGCTGTGGGCCCACAGCCCCGATCCCACAGATTCCACTGAGCTTAGATCAGGTCTTGGCACATGTGTGGATGGGTGCTCACTGCTCACACACACACACACACACACACACACACACACACACACACACGCACGCACACAAGCACGCACGCACACACACACACGCACCCATTTCCTCACCAACACACATACGTAATGCAGACGCACATTCATTCACTGAGAGTGAAAGTGAGAGACAGAGAGAGACAGAGACAGAGAGAGAGAGAGAGAGAGAGAGAGAGAGAGAGAGAGAGAGAGAGAGAGAGACAGAGAGAGAGAGAGAGTCAGAGAGACAGAGAGAGAAACTTGACTAGAGGTGATTTTCCCACATTAATTTGGTACATTAGCGGTCATTGTGTGAATCAATGTTTCTCTCATTCTCCAACAACGTGAGGTCAATCTCTCTTTCTCTCTCCGTCCGTCTGTCCCTGTCCCTGTCCCCCTCTCTCTCTCTCTCTCTCTCTCTCTCTCTCTCTGGCAGAAAGCACAAAAAAGGAAAGAAAAGCTCAGAGCGATAAAGTGCTGAAGAATGTGTATGAGACGATGAAGAGGGGAGGGGGGGTGAGGGGGGGGGGGGGTGAGGGGGGAAGGAGAGGATGAAGACAGGAGAGTACTGGATCACTAAAGACTAAAACAGATCCTTCAGCACACACACACACACACACACACACACACACACACACACACACACACACACACACACACACACACACACACACACACACACACACACACACACACACACACACACACACACACACACACACACACACACACACACACACACACACACACACACAGTAAACAGTAAACATTCACACATGCAAGGTAAAATCATACGGTTTGGAGTTGACCTCTTATAGACCCTATACTTTATACAAAGATGTACACGTTTTCTGTAGATCAGCTGTTTTCTGAACATTTCTGAATATTCTGGAAAAATAAAATTAAACGTTTTGGAGAAATGTTGCTAAACCTTTGAGGAAGGTTTGGACCAGTGAGTGTTAAAGTGATAAAAACCAATGCTCAGCATTTTGCTGTGTCCACACATAGGTTAAAAAAAAGAAGAAGGAGTGTCTAAGGCAATTGTACGAGGATCAAAGGAGGGCAGAGGCGGGGGGGGGGGGACATTCAGGCGGTTTGGAGGGTCTGTAGTTGGAGAACCAGGGTCTCTCTCTCTCTCTCTGTGGGCGTCCTGCCTGGCACCACACAAAGCTGACAGAGCAGGACTATGTGCTCATAAAACAAATAAAAATCCCCTCCACCAGAACCGGGTTTCTCCCCTACTTTCTTCTCCTCGTCCTCCTCCTCCGTGTCCTTCGCTACTGTAACTGTTGTTTGGAGTATACTACTGCGCTGTAATTGTCTCCGCCAGGCCAAAGGCGTGTCCGAGACTGTTTTGCACCCTGTCCGTCCGTCCGTCCGTCCGTCCGTCCGTGTGTGTGTGTCCTTCCGTCCGTCCGTCCGTCCGTGTGTGTGTGTGTGTGCGTGTGTCTGTCTGTGAACAGCTAATCAAATCATAAACGCAGCTTCCGATTGCTGTGAAAACTCTGCACGCACATTCCCACTATATAGGCTGAGGAACACATGCCACCCTTTTCACATTGTCCTGTTATAGCGCCACCAGGAGGCCGATTTTTGCTAAACAATCTTTTTGATATTACTCCTACATATTTCGTTATCACGTATATTGGTACACATTATCTCTATAGTCATGTGATCAAGACGGATCTGTCTGATTTTTCATATTCCATCCTGATTGGCGAATTTCAAACATTGCTACCACCTGACCTGGCGGACTTTTTCTAGTTTTATTGGTATTTTTCTTAAAAACATTTTTTTTTAACCACTTAAACTGTGTATAAAACATCCATCAAGAAACTTTGGCAATTTGTGTTTGGTAATTTGTTACTGATAGACTTTGTAACAGAGAGAGGTCCTCTGTTACTTATGTTTGCTATAACCCTTATTTATTTAATGATATTTGCACAGCACATTTGCACTTTTTGTAATTTGCACAGTTCACCTTAATGCAATATGTATGTTGTGAGGTTTTATGTTGAGTTTGATTAAATGCTTAACAGTACGTGTGTTTCAGTAGATTGGGCTGGACCATAGTCAGGAGGTCAGAGGGGGGTTGTGATGTGCTTTTGCTATTGATATTTATGTAGTAGTATAGTGTGATAAAGAATCATGATTGTTGTAGTTCTTAAGAGTTTGTTATATATTTTTATGTGGATTAACTGTATCGGTATTAATGTATTTATTATGTTTATATTTATAATACACCCCGTGGAATGGAGCAGTCCAGGCTCATTAGCTGCAGCTGGGTATAAAAGCCTGCCAGTTCTCAGAGATCAGAGAGGGGTGAAAAGCTGGACACCACCCTGCTAATGATGACCATGATTGAACGTTATCTGTGTTGGTTTGGTGAATAAATACACCGTCTGGTTGAACTCTATACCGTGCCTCTGTACTACGTCCAACCGCTAAGTCGGGCATTCTCACAGACTTCAATCATACAATCCATGAAACACCACCAAACAAGAGTCAACAGCAACAACCAATAATAGACAGTAGAACAACGGTCAATAGCAACAGCAGCATACTGTAAGCCAGTGGTTCTCAAACGTTTTCATGTCAAGGACCCCCAAATTGACACTTATTATCCCGCGGACCCCCTTTTGAAAAGATAAGCCAGGGACCCCCATAAGAGAAGATTTTTACGGCTCTAGCAGTGATTCTCAATAATTTTAATGTCAAGGACCCCCAGTTTTTGACATGCATTAGGCTGCGGACCCCCATTTAATGGCATTCCCATCTCTGGGACCCCAATTTATATTGTAAAATCAATGTTAATTTAACTCTGAGAGTGTACAAATGGAACGGGTCCATTTGGTTCCATTTGTACACTCTCAGAGTTACAGACCCATAACGGTCCATTTGGTTCCTATCCATCATTTAGCTGGGGACCCCCTGGAACCCCTCAAGTACCCCTGGGGGTCCCCGGACCCCACTTTGAGAACCAATGCTGTAAGCTGTTTGGGGGCAGAAAAGATTAGGCGGATTTTTCATGGGCGCAACAACCCACATACGCAGCTGTGGTGCTCAGTGCAAAAATGCACGTTCCCTACAAATGGGTCACTGTTAAAAAAGGGAAATAAACAGGCTTCCTAAACGTATAAAAGTCATCGCCAGGGATCGTTGGTACAACAGAGAAATAATCTACCAAAACACGAATGTACCAACTTTTGGTTCAATGTTTTACTTGTGTTGACCGGGGATAGTCCTCATAATCCCCTCTATACCGAATCTGTTTGCCGAACATAGCCGATCTACAAGCTGAACGTCGCAACGCATTGTGAGCTTTTAGATCAGCTATTTTCGCCCTGATGGTCCCCCCCCCCCCAATATAGATACGCTATAGGGTTGATGTGGTTAACTCTCAATGACTATCCTTTTCCGTCAGGGCTAGCATGGTCGACTTTAATGGTTTAAATGTCTTAATGTTTTATGCAGTGGTGGAAAAAGTACTACATTTTTTTTACTTAAAGTACCAAAAGTAGATGTCCCGTTTCACAAGTTTTCAAATGTATAAAATGTATAAAAATCTTTGGAAAATAGCCGATCTACAAGCTCACTGCGACGCATTGTGAGCTTGTAGATTGGCTATTTTCAAATGGCCAAAACGTATATAGGGCTGAAGTGAGTAATGTATGTTTTGTAATAATAAACAAAATCTACGAAGCAACTAGTAAACTCAAGTTACTCAAATAGTTGTAGTGGAGTAAAAGTACAATATTTGCCTCTGAGATGTAGTGGAGTAGAAGTAATCTACTAAAAGTAGAGTAGTTATCTCGGCCACATTGAAAATGAGGACCTGCCCCTCAACTGTATTCCGAGTTGAAATAAAGGTTATGATGATGATGAAGATGAAAAAAAAATAAAGCACTGAAAATGTTACTGAATAAATGTACTTAGTTACTTTTACACCACATGGTTTTATGTAAAGCACTCTGAATTGCCTTGTTATTGAAATGTGCTGCTATGCAAATAAACTTGCCTTGTGAGAAACTGACCGAAGAGGAGAAAGAGGGGAGAGAAGAGAAGGAGGAAGGAAGGAGGAAGGGGGGAGGAATGGGAAAAGACGCCAAGGATGTTTTGAGGACATGGGAAAAGAGAGCAGAAACGAAAGGCCATGTGGTGTTTTTTTCTCTGCTTATTGTTTTTTCTAGTGCAGACACAAACAAGCCTTTGCCGCTGAACCGCGGCGCTCATGCTATATGCTACGCTACCTTTGTCTTCGTTAGGCAGCGCTTTGGGTGCAAGGGTTCTGGGTGGTGGCGGAGGGGGGAGGGTGGTGGTCCGCGGCGGCGCAGCCGGTGGTCCGACATTCAGCTGGAACTCTCGTCTCTCGTGCAGACCACAGTAGTGGTGGTGGAGGTGGCAGGAGTACAGGCCCTGGTCTGACGGCTAGGAGGGGGGGAGAGAGAGAGACAGACAAAGAGGATGTTTAAAAAAGTGGTCCTCAAACTGTTTCATGTCAAGGACCCCCAAATTGACACTTCTTAGCCCGCGGACCCCCCATTTGAAAAGATAAGCCAGGGACCCCCCATAAGAGAAGATTTTTACAGCTCTAGCAGTGATTCTCAATCATTGTAATTTAAGGACCCCCCAGTTTGACATGCATTAGGGCTACGGACCCCCATTTAATGGCATTTCTATCTCTGGGACCCCAATTCATATTGTAAAATCAATGTTAATTTAACGGGTCCATTTGGTTCCATTTGTACACTCTCAGAGTTACAGACCCGTAAGGGTCCATTTGGTTCCTATAAATTATTTAGCTGGGGACCCCCTGGTATCCCCTCAAGTACCCCTGGGGGTCCCCGGACCCCACTTTGAGAACCAATGCTTTAAAACACACATAGAAACCTTGTATCTCCATATTTCAACTTTTTTGTTTTTCGTAAATTAATGCACCTAATTCGTTGTACGAGAAATGTCGTGCAAAAATGTAGCAAAAAAACTCAGTAAACTCAAGAGGTTGCTGGAGCCGAAGGGAACCAAATGAGCAAAAAATTGTTTATTGCAAAGCAATTGAAAGTTTGCAATAAAACTCTGAGACTGTACAAACATATTCAAACATTTGTACACTCTTGGGGAGTTACAGGCCTGTATTGTTTATTGTTTATTACAGATCCCCATTGGTCCTCTCCGCAGTGAAGGCTACTCTTCCTGGGGTCCAAACCAGTGGCGTCCCCAGGAATTACATTTAGGGCCGGCGAGATTTTTTTCACCCCCACCTCCCCTATTACCCCCCAAAAAATACATTTCAACTTCAAGATGTTTTGGCCATTATCTCTGGAACAGAAGGTCCAATCTGCTCAGTTCAAAGCTTGTTAATTGCGTGACGTTGAGGACATTGAGCATGCAATGACACCTTTTCGGGTTATTTGGGTTTTCTAGGAGAGGCGAGATCTTAGTTGGGCAGGCGACCGCCTGTACTGCCTCTACAGTGGGTACGCCTCTGACTCCAAACAGTAAAGGTTTGGTTTGTAACTATCAATCATTTAGCTGGGGACCCCCTCAAGGACCCCTGGGGACCACCCTGACCCAACCACTCTGAAACGCTCAGACTCTTTTTTCTTTCTTTCATCTATCATCACCCATCATCACAGGGAACGGTCTGACACTTGTTGAGAAACTTAAACATGTTGGAAACACCACCATAATAATTGTTCATTGATATAAGATGTGTTGTTGAGATGGTGGGACAACATTACTTGGCATTACCGCCACAAATACTGTAAGTATGTTTATTACACGGCTTGGTTGAATGCTCGATTCTGATTGGTCAGTCATCGGTCATTATTTCTGGATAATGACCGATGAGCTCAATAACGGACCGCTGTCTAATCAGAGACTCAGAACACCTGCTCATATCAACCTGCGCTGCTCGATTTTATGCTTTATCCAACATGACAGCCATGTAAACAAACAACCAATGTCATTTACAACTAAACGTTGCTCTCAAGAATGTTTTTGAAAACATTTGAAGTGAGAAATAGACGATGCAATAACCGAAAAGTCATTCTATTTGAATCAGGGCGATTAACCACCTCGGCTTCGCCTCGGTGGTTAATCGCCCTGTCGGGCTTTAAATTTCAATAATGACTACCTCCCCATGCATTATCCCTTGCATAATGTATGTTGAACTGCCGGTAATAAAATCACGATTCCCTCTTTTCTTCCCCCTCAAAATCATCTCGGTCGGACGGAAACCTCATATGTCCAAAACTTGTGTTACTTTTCAGGGATTCAAATTCAAAAGCATCAAAAGTAGCCGATCTACAAGCTCGAAATGCGGCGCGAAGCGACGCATTTCGAGCTTGTAGATCTGCTACTTAAAAAAAAAAAAAAACACAAACAGTTGGAGATAAGAGGTTTCTTCCCCGACAACAACAAAACGAAAAGTAGGTCAAAGTCATAGAATGTTTTGGTTGTGTTGGACTGTGGTTTAGGACCACAGACTACATAATGTGTTAAGCAGGTGGTCCCTCCCTCCCTCCCTCTCTCCCCAATGCTGCTCTCTCAACACCCATTTCACTACATTTATTATTACCAGCGGGATGCAGAGAGGAAATGAAACTGTTTTTAGTTGTTTTTTTAGCACCTTTTTTTTTCTTCCTTTCTTTTATAACAGCATGGTTCAGTTAGTAGTTCTAAGAATAGGCATCGGCAGTCACACACGCACACGCGCACACACACACACACACACACACACACACACACACACACACACACACACACACACACACACACACACACACACACACACACACACACACACACAATGGTACTTAACATTAGAGTGATATTGACTTGTTATACAGAGTTTTTTGATGAATGCTTAGTTTTCACTGTTGCGACACTTACAATATCATATATCATATCGACATCAAGCTGGCATAAAGATTGAGATATGAATTTTGTCTATCCTATCCTTCAGCCCATACGCACCTTAAAGTAATACTAGGTAACGTTTTCAGTAAAACTAAAGTTAAATTGTATATCTTTTGTAAGTGGCAAATGTTTCACAACACCCACTCCATGAATTTCACCTCCGAAAGCCTTTTATTTATATATTTTCTAATGAACGCTGTCGAGCATGACTTTCCCTCGGAAATTACGTCAGCTGGCCGGAAAAAGGAAGCGGAAATCCACCGGGTTCCTGTTTGGCCAGGAACTACCGCGCCGGTTTCCTGTTTGGCCAGGAACTACCGCGCTAATAACAAAAGGAAACTCACGCTGATTTTAAGAGATTGTATGATTTGAAGAACGAAAAAAAACAGAAAAAGAAAACACAGCTCACGGTAACTAAAGCTCCACTGGCTAAGAGAAACGATCCACAGATCGTATAAAAACAATTAAAAGAACGCTTTTTGAAACACTTCCGTCTTCCGGTGAAAACGAATGGAATTCTGGGTAACAGAGGATAAACGAACGGCCTGCAGTGACGGTAATGACCAGCAGAGGCTGCTAAAAGTCGTTTTTTGGAAATTTGCACAGAACAACTTTAACCACTCAAACCCAACCATACAGCTATGTAACCTACATACTGCCAGCTGTATTGACTAGGCCTGTCAGAATGACTTAATTCACTGAGTTTATTAATTCATGGAATTAATGCTTTAAACTGTTTTAGCGCAATTAACGCACGCACAGAATGAGCCGGCCCATATATCCCACAACTCCACCCACTCTGTTATCTGAATAATCTAGAGGCACATTTCTAATATATTTATTTTTACATTTATATTAATTAATCAATTATCCACATAAGCCCTATTTTATCATTTGTCGCACGATGGTGTCATGTAAAAATTGGGAAATTGGGAAAATTGGGAAAATCATCGCCTCCGCTCCGAGGGGAGGGGGCGGGATTAATGTACTTTGACATCAAAGTCCACGGGCCATTCACGGGCCTAATTATTCCGAAAACCCCAAACCACGGAAAAACCACGGAAAATCCACTGAATGTTCAAAGTTCAGTTTTTTGGGGTGTAATTGAGGTCAGAAAATCAAAAAAAAAACTATCGAATCCCCGGGATAAATTATGAGTACCACAACCAATAATAATTATAATAATGGTGGTAAGAGCAGCAACAACACTAGTATCTGCACTGTCACTGGAGTAGCGGGAACGCCGCCCCCCAAAGCCCCAATCTGTTCGCAGGTTGGGTGGCCCTCGGCTTGGTACCCTAGACATAATTTGGCCCTTGGGGAAAACTAATTGGGGAACCCTGACATACACAATGTAGAGATGGATAATTCATAGTTTTTTTTTCACCATTCAATTATGGATTATTTTTCATAATTTAATGCGCACACGCACACACACACACACACACACACACACACACACACACACACACACACACACACACACACACACACACACACACACACACACACACACACACACACACACACACTACACCCACCTGCAGGTCAGATATAACCAGTGAGAAGTCTCCCTGAGTGAAGGCCTGGTTGCTGATGTTCATCTTCATCTGAAGGAACATGGAGCCGTAGCTGCGTTGCTCCCCCGAGGCGTACAGGTCCACCAGCCGGTCGGCGCGGTCGTGGAGGACCCCCGGGGACTGGCGGTCCCAGTGGACCACCTGGATGATGATGTGGATGTGGACCAAGAACACATTAAGGAACCAGAACCACACCCAGTGTGAAGAGAGAGGTGCATTTCATGAGTTCATTTCATTAAGCTATTTTTAGCCTAAGACTGCTTTAAAATGACTTTATAGTGGCAGATCGGTCGTTTTAGTGTGTGTGTGTGTGTGTGTGTGTGTGTGTGTGTGCGTGTGTGAGCGCGCGTGAATGTGCGTGCGCAAGTATTTTTACTCAATTTAGTAACTTTCAAGTGCTTTGACTTAAATGAGTTACTTTTTACAGACTTTGATGACTTTATCAGTATTTATTACTTTTACTTAAGTAAAACATTTGAGTACTTTTTCCACCACTGTGCATAACTGATAGATAGTTTACTGGAGAACCCTACAGAAATCAGAATCAGAATCAGAATCAGGTTTATTGTCACATCACAGGTTTACAAGGTAAAAAAGTGGGTGAAATTCGTTTTTGTACATCACTCCCATCGCAACGTTAGATTCCGTAGAAAGAAGAGTGGGGAGAGAGAAGAAGAAGAGGGGTAGGGGGGCAAGTGGGAAGGAGATCAACAAGAGAACAATAGAAGGCCAAAAACAAGTTATCTACATATTTACAAAGTACCTGAGATAAGAGACAAACTAAGGTGCCTGAGCATAGCAGCAATGTATGTATACTGTGCATGATATACTTATAGACGCTAAGGTGCTTAGAGAGAAAAAATCACACCCTGTGTGAAGGAAGCGGTGCCTTTGGGGCGGGCCTTAACTCATTTCAATGCGTCCCTATTGGTGGTCTGAGTCCACTTACCAAATTTGTACTTGGGAGCATGCTGCAAACTGGAATGATGGCTGTTTAAAGCCCAGCCAATGGGCAGACAGAGGGGGCGGGGCTTAAGTAATGACAGTTAGTCCCTATTGCTGGCTTTAGTCCATGTACAAAATTTGTACTCCATAGCATGCTGCGAACTTGAGTTATGGCTGTTTGAAGGCCAGCCAATGGGAAGACAGAGGGGGCGGGGCTTCAGCAATTCATGCTGGGCCCTATTGGTGGTCTAAGTCCACATACCAAATGTGGACTTGGTGGCATGCTGCAAACTGGAGTTATAGCTGTTTAAAATCCCGTGCTCATCCCGTGCTCATACGGGCGCGGGGGGTCCCTGGACCCCTCTTTGATAACTTCATCAATTCATGCTCGTGCCTATTGGTGGTCTAAGTCCACATACCAAATGTGGACTTGGTGGCATGCTGCAAACTGGAGTTATAGCTGTTTAAAATCCTGTGCTCATCCCGTGCTCATACGGGCGCGGGGGGTCCCTGGACCCCTCTTTGATAACTTCATCAATTCATGCTCGTGCCTATTGGTGGTCTAAGTCCACATACCAAATGTGGATTTGGTGGCATGCTGCAAACTGGAGTTATAGCTGTTTAAAATCCCGTGCTCATCCCGTGCTCATACGGGCGCTGGGGGTCCCTGGACCCCTTTTTGATAACGTCATCAATTCATGCTCGTCCCTATTGGTGGTCTAAGTCCACATACCAAATTTGGACTTGGTGGCATGCTGCAAACTGAAGTTATAGCTGTTTGCTTCTTTGCCGTGCTCATCCCGTGCTGAAACCGCCGGCCGGACGGACGGACGGACGGACGGACATACAAAAGTCAAAAGCCACGTATAGAGCGGTTGGCACCGCTAAAAAGAGCGCAAATATAAAAAATAAAAAAAAACAATAAAAGTTTGTGCGTTATACATGGGGATTAAGGTGCAGAGGGTCAGTGCGTGTTCACCTAAGGGTGGACTGACCCTGGTATAATCCGCAAGTAGCTCCATGAGGGGAGAGCAACAAAAAGTAATCTTTAGCATTTTGACTAAAGCTTTTGCCACAAAGTGTACCGCTAAAGGCTTTCCTCTGTGTGTATCAACATGTGTTTCTTAAGAGCCTACGAGACGTCTGCATCGTCTGCATCGTAGAGACTGCATAACCTGATAGTTACTGAATGTTCTGAACGGTTCAAATGACCCTGTCTTTGTCTCTTGATTGGAATAAATGCAGACTACACATGATTCATTATTGTGGACTACATGATGCTGTAGTCCATAATGAATGAGTCTAAAGCTAAACAAAAATGTCTAAAGCACAGTTTACTTTGAACATCTGAAACAACGTGGGTTTGAAACCGGCAGCTACTTGCTAAAGAATTCCAGCGATAATTTACAACTAGTAAGGTGCAATTTCAGGAAATTGCAAGTGTGGTTGCACCACACCGACGCAAGTCGGGGGTTGCGGGGCGCCGTCGGGACCCCGAAGAATCCACTGGAAGGAGTGGCGTTCGAGGCTACGCCACATGCAATTCAAGTTTGGGGTTGATTGGATGTTCATGATTATACATTTGTTAATAGGCCCCTCCCACTCATTTTGCAAGCCAATTACATTACAGTCACATGACTCCTGAGATCATGTGTAACTAATTTGGAAGGGATTGGTCCAAAACCGTCATGTTTCCACAACATTTGTGGCACCAGAGGACCCTCCACATATGCTTCAAAATTGGGGTTGATTGGACGTTTCGATCATGATTTCTGTAAAAAAAAAAAAATTAAAATAGGCACCTCCAACAAAAAGCCAAACGATATATGGACTATCAAAAAGCAGACCATTCCAGATGAAGCAGGTCGATTTGACATATGACTCGTGTGTGTGTGTGTGTGTGTGTGTGTGTGTGTGTGTGTGTGTGTGTGTGTGTGTGTGTGTGTGTGTGTGTGTGTGTGTGTGTGCGCACTGTGCGCTGCGAAAACTGTGGGAGGAGTAGCTCGCCAAAGTTTGGGGAAGTTCTCTACTATATAAATAAAGGTGACCAAGAACAATACTGTGGTTGCCTCTAGGCAACCCACAGTAATAAACTTCTAAAGCCCAGTTTACTTCAAACATTTGAAACGAGGTGGGTCAACCTGAAACTGTCAACTACGGTACTGGCAAAATAATTCCAGTATACGTATCACGTGTGCAACATATTCTGAAACTGCAAAACTTGAGACTTGACGTGATGAATGTGAAAACGCAATCCAGCCAGCTTCCTACTAACAAAGAAGGGGTCATTTACGCTGCTGCAACTTTCCTCTGCAATGGACTCTGATGTAAAGTGACTTTAAACACTGTACATAAACAGAAGTGTGTGGAAGAAGTACCTCCGAAATAAAAGTGTCCATACCACAGTGTACTGTTTTTTTTTGTTACAATTAAAATGACTGCATTTAAAATCTTTGCTCAATTCAATCATGGTATTGGAAGATAATATTGATAAAACCCTGTATTGTATTTGAAAATAGTACAACTACTAGAAGCTCACAACAACGCATGCGATGCACATTGTGAGCTTATTAGGTCTGCTATGTTTTAGATATGTATACGATTTCTATTCACAATATTTGATTCTGCGATGTAGTGGAGTAGAAGTATAAAGTAACAACAAATGGAAAGTACGTCAACGTTGCAAGAGTAAGAGTTAGTACTTGAGTAAGTACTCTACACCACTGATAAATACACACACTGATTAAGGGAATTTATATTATTATTTTATATTGCTTGGCATTGATTAGTCTGTGTTGCTAGTTTGAGTTTGAGAGCTGAGAACCAGACCCTCTCTGTTGATAAGGCCGGAGAATAGGGAGTTTAGGTCGGCAGGTCAGAGCTGCCAGAAAGTGAGTGGCTCCTTTGTATTATGGCTGTGCAGAGGAGATTATATTTTAGCACTAACAAGCTCAGGAGAAGAATTCAAATTAATTATTGTTATAATGTTTTCCTTTAGCCAATTATGAGCTGACCGCCAGAGAAGAGCAAGTCAGTCTATCTTTGTGGCTTGCTGGAACAACATGTCTGATGTGTGAATGTTACAGCGCTGTAAATACATCTTTCTATTACCATTTGATATCGCATCTTGAGTCAAGGTTTATCTGATCTTTTGAGAGTTTCTATTCCCCTAGGCCAGGGGTCTTCAACAGGGGGTCCGGGACCCCTAGGGGGGTCCTCAGAGTTACTACAGGGGGTCCGCCAAATCTTTGTGTGATATGATTTTTTTTTAGCATCCCTTTTCTGAGGGGAACATTAGCCGAAAATAGCAGATCTACAAGCTCACAACGCCTCGCGCTGCGAGGCTTTGTGAGCTTGTAGATCGGCTATTTTTGGCAAAAAGATAAAGGTGTAAAGGGAAAAAAGAAAAAAAAAGTTTCCCCTGAAACACAATTTTATACAATATAGAGGGGGGTCCCTGCTTCACATCTCTCTCAGTTTGGGGGTCCTTGGCCTGAAAACGTTGAAGACCCCCCACTTAACGACTGGAGTAGTCCATACATTGTAAGCAAGGATTTCCACGTCAACACACACACCTGTTGTTGCTCCTCCTCGCTGTGTCCGTCCGTCCACACGCTCCGTCTGTTGACGCAGGGCAGAACCACCGTGCTGCCTAGCAACACCACATACACTGCCTTCTGTCCATCCCAGTACCGCTGCTCCTTACGACCTGGAACACACACACACGCACACGCACACACACACACACACACACACACACACACACACACACACACACACACACACACACACACACACACACACAACAGAGAAGTGAAGCTTTTTTCACTGACGAAAACGAAATAAAAACTAAGCTACGATGACTAAAACTACGACTAAATATATTGACAATTTCGTCAACAAATAAAGACTAGACTAAAATGTTAGTGAGTGATCTAGTGGAGAAGAGCTCCAATAGAACTAAAAGACAAGTCATTTTATGTTCGGTTGCGCTCGGGTGTTGCGCTCTGAAAATAGAAGATCTACAAGCTCACAACGCGCCACGCTGCGACACGTTGTGAGCTTGTAGATCGGCTATTTTCAGCACGCAACCAAGTGTAAAATCAGCCATTACGACGCCATCAAGGCACCGCCAAAGTACATTTTAGTCAACTAAATCAACTGTAGATTTAGTCGACTATAATCTTATGATATTTCGTCGACTAAAACTAGACAAAAACTAAAACATCAACGTCAAAATCAACACTGCTACTAATGGATAAATGAATCATGACCACAAGTGCAATCATCATTTAAAATAATGATTATACTTTGTGGGGACATGTTACCTCACTTCAGGGAGGGTCTGTTCTCTCTACTTACGTGACTTGGTGACGTTCAGCTGCACTCTTATGGTCTCGTACAGGTGGCAGTAGTGATGGTGGAGGTTACAGGAGTACAGGCCGCGGTCGTTCATGGTGACGTCTTGTTTGTTTACACCATGTGGAAACAGACAACACAGAACCATATGCCAATGAATGATGAACGTAATGCAGGGGTCTTCAACAGGGGGTCCGCGACCCCTAGGGCAGTGGTTCTCAAACTTTTTCATGTCAAGGACCCCCAAATTGACACTTATTAGCCCACGGACCCCCATTTCAAAAGATATGCCAGGGACCCCAATAAGAGAAGATTTTTTACGGCTCTAGCAATGATTCTCAACCATTTTAATTTCAAGGACCCCCAGTTTGACATGCATTAGGGCTACAGACCCCCATTTAATGGCATTTCTATCACTTGGACCGCAATTTCTATTGTAAAATCTATGTCAATTTAACTCTGAGAGTGTACAAATGGAACCAAATGGACCCGTTAGGGTCCATTTGGTTACATTTGTACACTCTCAGAGTTACAGACCCATAAGGGTCCATTTGGTGCCTAATCTATCATTTAGCTGGGGACCCCCTGGAACCCCCTCAAGTACCCCTGGGGGTCCCCGAACCCCACTTTGAGAACCAATGCCCTAGGGGGTCCTCACAGTTACTACATGGGGGCCGCCAAATCTTTGTGTGATAGGAACTTTTTTTGGCACAGGGGGTAAAGCACCTGAGCATCTGATTACGTTACATCCCTGAGGAGGGATTGCATTCTTCTTGGTTACTGATAAACATCAACTGATAAGAATCTGCAGGATATTCATAAACTGCCAATGACGTTGAGGAGGTCAAAGGTCAAAGACAGTGGGTGGGTGTGACATGAAGTTACGCCCCTTTACCTCGGATGACGAGAGAGAAGTTTCCGTCCCTGAAGGCTGATTGGCTGAGGCTGATCCTGCCCTGGTTGTAGGAGTTGTAGATACGCTGGTCCCCTGCAGCAGAGAACAACGTCACCATTATTACATGCATCGCCTCAAAGTGGGGTCCGTGGACCCCTATAGGGGGTTCCCCAGCAAGAGTAGTTAATTCAGCATCACAATCATTTTAACCACTTTATCCATGTATACGTTGGCTATTCAAAAAGAGTTTGTTAACTGTTTATGAAAATATTTGGAAAAATAGGGATCCTAGTTCAAATATGATTATTTTGGGGGGGTCCCCAGTTCGTTCAAATATGATTATTTTAGGGGGTCCCCAGTTCCAGTAGGATTATTTTGGGGGTCCCCAGTTCAAATATGATTATTTTGGGGGGTCCCCAGTTTGTTCAAATATGATTATTTTAGGGGGTCCCCAGTTCCAGTAGGATTATTTTGGGGGTCCCCAGTTCAAATAGGATTATTTTGGGGGTCCCCAGTTCAAATATGATTATTTTGAGGGATCCCCAGTTTGTTCAAATATGATTATTTTTTTGGGGGGGGGTCCCCAGTTCAAATAGGATTATTTTGGGGGGTCCCAGCCTGAACAGGTTGAGAACCACAGCTTACCTGCAGAGAACATGTCAGCCAGCCTCTCCATGGAGTACTCGGGCCGGGCTCGGTACAGGTCCCAGTGGAGCACCCTCTGCCGGTCCTTCAGCCGGTCCCTGGTCCACACCATGCGGCCGCTCACACACTGCAGTACCACCTGCGTGCCGGCGGGGGCGCTCACGTTGTACCCGGCCACCACCACACTGCTGCTGCTGTCCTGGCCTGACACTGAGTGATTTGATTTGATTTGAACGAAAGACAATATTATTCATTATACTGTAAACCGCTGGTTCTCAAAGTGAGTGGGGGTCCTCCGGGGACCCCCAGGTGTCCGTCCATGCATGAGGGGGTTCCCAAGGGGGGTCCCCAGCAAAATGTGTTTTTGATGTAACTCCAAAGGTGGACAAGAATTAAAAAATAATTGCTCCATTGATTATAAAATTCATCATTCAAAATATGCTCCTCATTGACTTACATTGCAAGGTGAAACAGCTCTCAAAGTCACTCTTTTAGCATGTAAACAAACGCAAACAAAGTTGATTCACACAATATAGAACATCACCAAACCCAGTACTGTTTAAATAAGAATCGTCAACTTCTTATTTTCTATTAGGAAGACAACCCGCAACAGGAAGTTAACATTTTTATTTAAAAGAATAAACAGTACTGGGTTTGTTGATGTTCTATATTGTCTGAATCAGCTTTGTCTGTGTTCGTTTACATGCCAAAAGAGTGACTTTGAGAGCTGTTTCACTGTACAATGTAAGTCATTGAGGAGCATAATTTGAATGATCAATTTCTAATCAATGGAGCAATTATTTCAGCAATTTGAAAACAGCCAATCTACAAGCTCTCAATGACACGTTGAGTGCTTGTATAGATAAGCTGTTTTTGAACAATCTTGTCAAATATTGACAAAACTTCTCTTATGGGGGTTCGTGGCACAGATTATTTTCAGACGGGAGTCTGTGGCCAACATACATATCAATTTGGGGGTCCTTTACATGAAGATGCTTGAGAACCACTAAACACAATATGTTTCCATGAAAACACATGCAAGAATACAAGCATGTTCATGCACACATGCACATGTATACAGCACATGCACATGTATGCTCTCTCTCGCTTACACACGCACACACACACACAAACTCACACACGCACGCACGCACGCACGCACACACACACACACACACACACACACACACACACACACACGCACGCACGCACACACACACACACACTGAGAAAACAGACCTGCAGTGAAGAGGAGGGCCATGGGGACTGAAATAGAAACATGAGGAAAATGAGAGGCATAATGACTATAACACAGACACGGTCAGTTAACTGTACAAACACAGCCTACTGTAACCGGACCATCAATCATCAACGTTACAGGAAGCTGTTCCTTTATGCAGGATGACAGTGAAGCTATTTTATGTAGCTACTTCAATGACTAATTTGCTTCAAAGGTAGGGTAAGTGATATGTTTTGGTCAAAACAAAAAGGTTTTTGTTAAAAGCTTAAAGCACTATATAGAGTACAGAAGTCCTGACATCACTCGTTCATCCCCAGGTTCGTAAAGTAATTTCTCTATGGAGAATAACATTGGGTCATCTTAGAATCGTCTCATATAAGAATTGTGGTCCAAAAATAAACAAACTGTCTCGGCGATATTGTCAGGGAGGAGGTTCTGTATCGTTTATGATAGTCAGTCACTTATATTTGTTACAGTCTGTTTCTGGCAAAAATGTAACTAATTTGGCGGAAGTAACATTATCGTTTTCTCACCGTCAGTTGATGCTTCATATCCATAAGAGTAAAACCGCCAGGATCATTAGTTTATTTTTGGAACACAGTTCTTATTTGACGCAATATTAAATATGTCTATGGGGATTCAGAATGGGGGTGGAAAACCGCGAACCAGGTAGACAAACCTAGGATGTGTAAATTACGTCAGACTTCGGTGCTCTATTCTGATAGTGATCATTGCAATAGAGTGTTTGATCAGTAACAGGAGTCTCTCCGTCTCTCCAGCTCTTTAATAAACAGAAAATACATTTTCAGGTATAGATGACAAAATGTCAGCCAATCAGGAGAGAGTACTCTTCATTTTTATAGTGTTCTAGTTCCAATTTTGTTCTGCTCATTTCTTAGTGTCATCACTTCTAATTTCACTTGTTTAATCTGTATCCTGACTGGGTTCCCTATCCTGATTGGATAAAATTGGTATCCTGGCCTGAAAATGTATTTTCTGTTTAATAAAGAGCTGGAGAGCCATGGAGACTCCTGTTACTGAACAAACACTCTATAGCAATGAGTACTATCAGAATATAGAGCTATACACTTATTTTAACCAAAGAAAATCACTTACCCTACCTACTTAACAGGTTCAGTAGCCTTCATTGCAACAGTAGGGCCACAACTAATCAATGTATCGTTGGGGGATTATTCTCTATCAATAACTTTTCATGATTAATCGAATTCTTCGATTAATCAATCGTACTACTTGACAAGTAGTACTGCCCGAAGCTCATAAACCCAAGCCCATAATATTGAGAACTGGCCAAGCGGAGGAGGGAAAGTGGGGAAACCCGAATTCAAATCCCATGAAACTAGTTGCTGCTTTAAGTTTAAAAGTTCATCACAATAAAGCTTGTTTCTTATTATGTCCCAACCCCCATCCATAAAGCATCACTGATATATCATGCTCTCTATACAGCTTCCATTTACAAAAAGCTCTTCGAAATATAATTTTGGTTCTTTCTTTCGTATGCAATTCATCATGAATGTTGATGACTGCACACCAACATCAACGACCAAAACGTGCAACAACAACATAACTGTAGACAGACATGCTATGAGTCACAGGAAGAACAATACTCACGTTAAAGAAGCTCCCATCATCACCCAAGAATATATATGCTACTAAATAATAATGATAAATATAATAATTATAATATATATAATAATAATAATAATATATAATATATAAAATTATATTAAATATATAGGCTACTACACACCAACATCAACAACCAAAACGTGCAACATAACTGTAAGTGGGGTACTTGAGGTACCCCTGGGTACCTCAAGTACCCAGGGGTACTTGAGGGGATACCAGGGGGTCCCCAGCTAAATGATTTATAGGAACCAAATGGACCCTTATCGGTATGTAACTCTGAGAGCGTACAAATGGAACCAAATGGACCTGTTAGGGTCCATTTGGTTCCATTTGTACACTCTGAGTTAAATTAACATTGATTTTACAATATGAATTGGGGTCCCAGATTGAAATGCCATTAAATGGGGGTCCGCAGCCTAATGCATGTCAAACTGAGGGGGGGTCCTTAAATTACAATGATTGAGAATCACTGCTAGAGCCGTAAAAAAATCTTTCTCTTATGGGGGTCCCTGGCTTATCTTTTCAAATGGGGGTCCGCGGGCTAATAAGTGTCAATTTGGGGGTCCTTGACATGACAAAGTTTTAGAACCACTGCTGTAGACAGACAGATGATGCGCAGACAGAACAAAACACGGACGTTAACTTATAAACAACCTCTCATCACTATTAGGAATATATATATAGATATACTTACTGTGGATGAGGAGAATGGCTTGAACAATGCGCTCCAATACCTCTCTGTTCATCTTCATGTTAAATATCACAACAACAACAACAACAAATAGAGACCGTAGTAGTATTTATGGAGACGATATATTATTATGTGCACCTGGCAGATGATAATAATAATAACACAATCCTGAGAAGATCAAAGACTTCAGGTTCCCTTTGATCCATGCGCTGTGTGTCGACCCGCAACAACAGCAGAAAGAATGGATTGTTACAGGTTTGTATCTACATGTAAAAGTTGAAACAATGTATCTCTACATCTGATCACTAACTACTCACTAACTGAACACAAGTCAGCACCTAACTCCACTGTCTGCCTGTGTCTGAGGCCCACCCACAGGCCGACCCATAACTCTATAGGCCCGCCCCCTGGCCATGAAACCCAACACCCACCACGCAGCACAAGAGGCAGAAGCAGCGTTCTTCATTCTTTTAGCCAGTTGGTGTAAAGTAACTATGTACATTTACTCAAGTACTGTACTTATAAGTGCAATTTTGAGTTTTTTTTTTGTTTTACTTGACTGGAGCTATTTCCAATTTGCAATACTTTTACTTCTACTTCACTAGATATCCGGAGGCAAATGTTGTACTTTTTTTTTACTCCACTACAATTATTTGAAATAGTTACTTTGTAGATTTGGATTATAATTACAAAACATACATTAACCACTTCAGCAGCCCTATATATACATTTCGGCCAATTGAAAATAGACGATCTACAAGCTCACAATGCTATTTTCAAAATGTTTTAAATAAATGTTATACATATATTTGAAAACTTGTGAAACAGGTCATTCTGCATAATGAGTACTTTTACTTTTGTACTTTAAGTACATTTTGATACCGATACCTTTGTACTTTTACTCAAGTAAATGTTGAATTCCGGACCCGTCTCCCTCTCTCTACCCATGACGTGAAGCGTTCATACTTAGCTCAGTGGCGCCACCCAGTGGCGGACATTTCGTTTCCAGCCTTGACCAACAGTATATTGTTGGTGAGTGGTTCATTCTCCAAGTGGGGTCCGGGGACCCCCAGGCCAGGGGTCCTTGAGGGGGTTCCTAGGGGGTCCCCAGCAAAATGTGTTAATACAGCATCACAATCATTTTAACCCCTTTATCCATATTATCCATATATATAAAAACATTACTTAAGACCATTTTCCAAATTATATTTTTTGGATTACATTTTGGACCAAATACAGTTTTACATCAACAAAGGTGCCCACTCTTCCTCTTACCTTCAAAAATAGCAGATATACAAGCTCACATGCTACGAGCTTGTACACCTGCTATTTTTTATAAAAAAAATGTTTTTATACATTTTGAACACTTGTGAAATGGGACAGTCTGCATAAAAAGAGTACCTTTACTTTTGGCATTATAAGTACGTTTTGATGCCAATACCTTTATACTTTAACTACTAGTAAATTTTGCATACAGGACCATTTTCTTTTAACAGAGTATTTCCACATTGTGGTATAGATACTTTTACTTAAGTAGCCTAACGCCTTGGTTCTCAAAGTGGGGTCCGGGGACCCCCAGGGGTCATTGAGGGAGTTCCAGGGGGTCCCCAGCTAAATGGGTAGGAACCAAATGAACCCTTATGGGTCTGTAACTCTGAGAGTGTACAAATGGAACCAAATGGACCCGTTCCATTTGTACACTCTCAGTTAAATTGACATAGATTTTACAATATAAATTGGGGTCCTAGGCATAGAAAATGCCATTAAATGGGGGTCCGTAGCCCTAATGCATGTCAAACTGGGGGTCCTTGAAATTTAAATGGTTGAGAATCACTGCTAGAGAGGCATTAAAAAAAAGTTCTTATGGGGGTCCCTGGCATATCTTTTCTGTCCGCGGGCTAATAAGTGTCAATTTGGGGGTCCTTGATATGAAAATGTTTGAGAATCACTTGCCTAACGAATGTGAGTACTTTGTCCACCACTGGGGTGCATGCATGGGTTTTACCAGCACACACAGAAAAACCCTTCTACAGACAGAGGGGTTCAAGACCTAAAGAGACAGAACGGTGTATCAACATCCCCAATGCAGGACCCAAACTTAATATATTATGAATTATACCACATTAATCCAATTAGACCGGGGAATAAGCTGTAGATCTGCTATTTTTTTAAAGATTGTGAAGATTTGTGCAAATCTTTGAATATATATATATATTTTTTTAAAGCAAACATTTGTAACTCAAATCTTTGCTTCCGGGGATTCTACAAATGTCTTCTAAATCCTAACAGTTTCTCTGACAAATGTATTTTCCTTGACCCAGAAGCAGAGATTTGTTCCCTTTAAAACAAGATATATATTCAAATATTTTCACAAAATGGTCAAGATTTCTCAAAAATAGCAGATCTACAAGCTGGTGCCGTGCTATGAGCTTGTAGATCTATTTTCGAACAGCCAAAGTATAAAAAATGGATAAAGGGGTTAGACAGATGCTTTCCCGGTTTGAATGGGTTAATATAAGCCGTTTCAGTACACTCAAACGACCAGTCTGTGCCCATGTACCTGTTTGACTACCTCAAAAAAGTGAGTGATGCCCACGGGCACGACACATGAGGGGCAGGGCGCTCCACTGATCTTTCCCCCCAGATTTGGCATAAACATGATGGGGATTAATTCATTCTACGGTTATGCCACCAAAACGTGGAATGCCCTACCACCAGCCATCAAAAAGTGACCCTCTACGCTCCTTCAAAATCACCATAAAAGAGCACCCGTCTGCAATTTGTAACTGGACCTACACAAGTCTTCTCGCTTGGCAAAATAAAAGATCCCCCAAAAGTTTCTTTAAATATACTTTTACTGCTCCTAGTATTGATGATCTCTTGTATAGTATTGCATGTCTTTATTTGTCATGACTCATAATCAAGGGTCACCGCCATGCTGGCTTGCAGTAGACATTTGTCAAAATGTTGTTTATGCCATGGACATACAAAATTAGTAGACATAATATAAAAAGAGTTGGCCCTAAATGACCATTACAGGTCTGTAACTCTGACAGTGTACAAATGTAACCTACGGGTCCATTTGGTTACTTTTGTACACTCTTAGAGTTATGGGGGTCCTTGAAAATAAAACGTATGAGAAACACTGTCCTAGTGGACTCCAAATGTGCCATACATAGTGTCAGTAAATTACTGTCAAAGATATTCTGAAGAGAACCTAGAGACTGACATTCAGTAATTGGGTCTTATGATCAAAATAAGAACATTATAATGGTGTGTAAAAACAAAATCTAAAATTTACCAGTCATGGACAAGTATCGCCACGGACACATTTGTCTGTGCACGGACATATTGATGACCCCTGCTCATGATCAATTGAATACACAGGACCACAATGGAAACAAGCTCTCAGATGCTTTTTGTGTTATTCTTTTAGCATTATTGTATAACTGTACCTCTGTACCTTTTTCAAACTGTTGATAAAGTATTCAATCAATGTTTTGAGCATGTAGATCTGTAATTTTTAATATTTCGTTTTTGGCATAACCTGCTAATAGAGCAAATTGTTCTATACATTAAATTGATAACCCAGTGCTTCTCCAAAATACCTGGTCCTCATCCATAAACCTACATACTTTTTTTGTTGTGAATGAATCATTCCACTTATATCAGATTTTGAACATATATATTATCGTTTATAATTTATGGCACCTATGTCCTGTTCTGTCTTTTCACCAATAAAAGTTGTTTTTAATTATGTATTTCAGGCTTGCCCAAATATGGAGAGACAGCAGGCAGGATGGTGGATGTGAGATTATCTTTATTTTATTTCATACAATATATCGAAAATGACTATAATGTATACAAATAAAATACGCTTTTTTTTCTCCCCATTGTCCCACACCCGAACGGCTTGAAATAGGTTGTGAGAAGCTCTACTTGGTGGCATGCAGGGACTTCCAGCGCTTCAGGGGGCCGTGGCTGGAGATGTACTTCACGCCGCAGCCGTCGGGAATCAGCCGCTTCTCGGCCATCATGCCGTCGAAGTCGCAGGCGTTGAACTTGGTGAAGCCGTACTTCTTGGAGATGTGGATCTTCTGGCGCCCGGGGAACTTGAACTTGGCTCTGCGCAGGGCCTCGATCACGTGCTCCCTGTTGCTGGCCTTGGTGCGCACGGACATGATCACCTGACCGATGTCCACGCGGGCCACGGTGCCCAGGGGCTTGCCGAAGGCGCCGCGCATCCCCGTCTGGAGCCTATCGGCCCCGGCACAGGACAACATCTTGTTGATGCGGACCACGTGGAAGGGGTGCACGCGCACGCGGATGTGGAAGCCGTCCTTGCCGCAGGTCTTCACCATGTACTTGTTGGCACAGATGCGCGCCGCCTCCAGGGCCTCCGAGGACAGCTGCTCGTGCTCGTCGGAGACCATGTGACCGCACAGGGGGAACTCCTCCACGTGGGCCTTCTTCCTGCCCAGGTCGAAGATCCTGATCTTGGGGTCGGGGACACCCCTGCAGAAGCGGGACTTGGGGTAAGGCTTGTTCTTGCAATACCGGTAGCACCGGGCTGGTCGGCGGCCCATGGTTTCAATCTATAATGGAGCAAAAGGAAGAGGATACAGATGTCAGTATATCGTGTACATTCAATTCAGTTTTAATCATATAGGCCTATGGTGTAGGGATGATGTCATACATCTCCAATTTTGGCACTATTCCAGCCCAATCCATGCCCCACTGACGTCCGGTCTAATACCGCGCTGACGTCCCCATATGTTAAAGGTTCAGGCCACTACACAGCCCTCACATAAGAGTTCAGGCCGCTGCCTTTACACCTACATCGCACCACCAATCCGACTAATGTGCCCATCTCTTTATCTGTCAGTCCCTTGAATGCCCATATATGGAGCCATTTGTAACTGTCAGTCCTTGTCCCTTTCATGAATAAATGTACCATATTTTAGCAGCATTATGTTAACACATACAAGGATAACCCTGTAACCCTTTCACCATGAATTCTCCAAAATAACATTCGGTCTGTAACTGTAGTAGCCATAGAATGTCTGCGATCTTACATACATTTCATATAGTCCAAATACTCAGCCATAGATCGGTCCTATCCGTGCCTGTTTAGCACACTGATCTGGGCGGCATAAGAGTGGTCTGCACTGCATGTCTACTCACCCAATAATTATTTTGTAAGACTTCGAGTCAGATATTGTCCTCTAGTTTCAATAATTATTTTGTAAGACTTTGAGTCAGATAGTGTCCTCTAGTTTCAAACCCATTTGAAAGTTCTGCCAGAAAACGTGTTTAATAAAATCTCCACTTTTCCACAAGCTTCACACGGATGACTTTCTGTCCAGGCAAGGGGCCCAAAATGAGTGCAGGAGTTAACATTTGATAACTTCCTTCCGTGCCCCAGAACCAATGTATGGGGCACACAATTGGCAGGTGGTGTGATGACCCCGCATCAATCGGAATGCACCTGTCAATGTGTGCCCCATAGATTTGTTTCCAAAACTGACTGTTGCCAAAGGAGGTTTTCAAATGTTAAGTCCAGCAGTCATTGCAGCAGAGAAGGCTGTCCGTGCTTATCTCGTGGAAAAGGAGATATTTTAACACCACGTTTTCTGCGATCTATGGCTGTGTATTTGGAATATATGAATGTGAGATCAGAGCCATTCTAGGGCTATAACTGTAGCATCAATGATCCCAATAAAAAGCCATTCAGTAGTTAACTGTATCATACAATATCACAGTAACAGGCACGTTGTAAGTGCAAACATTGAAATGTTACCATACTTGACCAGCAAAAAGGTGCATCAAAAGTGCTTAATGCACCTGTAAACATGTACATTTGCTCAATGTTTAACCAATATTAATGTAAATGCATTTCTTAACATCAAACTAGGCCCGTTTGGAACCTCATTCTCCACGATAGCTCCATGATGAGGTTTGATTGATTGAATACTTTATTTAGAAAGACATGGAAACAGTACATTTAAGTACAATTCACAACACAAGGTCTTCTAAACTGGATCGCTCATAAAAGCACAATGGCTTATTTAAAATGAGATCCCCGTGCACTCACATCATGATGAAAGGTTAAAAACTAGTCCCGCTGTACCGGCTCCCGGCAGAGCTTTTCGCCACATCGTATCCAAAACGTAAGGTAGTCCCAGACTCCTACATATGTTAAAGGTTTTTCCGGAGAGTAAATCTTATAGGACGGGGTTGAAAGAAACCTTTTAAATCACAAATTCAGTCAGTCTGCCTGTGCCTTGTGGCCGAATCCGTGAGCAGTACTGGCACCTGCCAGTAGGAAAACATGGCACAGGCTAACTAAAATAAGAAATTTAAACGGGGCTTTCAACCCCGGGCCGTACTACAAAGTTAACTTTCCGTAAAAGCCTCAAACATCCGTAGGTGTCTGGGACCACCTTTACTATTTGGATACGAAGTGGCTAAAAAGGTGATCCTCACTACGTTTGAACGGACTCTAACCTCTGCGGGTACCCGCTACAGCGGGACCTCATCTCTGAGCTTAGGTAGCGGGAGGGAGAGGTTCCGAACGAGGAGCTAGAATTGTCCATGTTTTTAACTGTGACCAATGGATCATTGATATCACGTTATAACTCTTGCGCCGTTATACAAACTGACATGACTCAAGTTACATTTAACATCACACGACGTGGTAGCGATGCAAAGCAAACCACGTGACTGTGGGTAATGGCGCTCTCTCTAACGTCCACCATGTGGCCCTGAAAATCACTGAGCCACTCGCCGGGTGTTTTTTGGGTCCGAATTAAACTCTTAAAGTGAGTATTTCAAGAACGATAACACGGTTAAGTACTTCACGCACAGTACCCAGTATGTTTTATTCAAACTTTGTTTCGTCTAACGACAGTCTTTACCTGTGAAAAGGGCCCAAGTGTGAAGGGACGATTCGGCAGACGCTGTGTCTCCTTCTCTAACAAGAAGGGAAAGGAGGAAGTGGAGCGATGACGAGGCGGAAGTACGCGATGCAAGGCCCCGCCCCTTCACTGTAGCAGACCAAAGCAATCGATCGCAAACTTCAACAAAACACACCACACTAGCCGATCATAGAATGATAGATCAGTGTTATGCTGTAAAGCGGTGGTTCTCAACCTTTTCTTTCAGGCCGCGACCCGTCCCAAAATAATCATATTTGAACCGGGGACCCCCCTCAAAATAATCATATTTGAACCGGGGACCCCCCTCAAAATAATCATATTTGAACCGGGGACCCCCCCCCAAAATAATCATATTTGAACTGGGGACCCCCCCACCCCAAAAGTAGGAGTTGAGGCATTATAACAACGCCATTTTTTTTGTGCCTCTTACTAATATTATTTGACAATTTTGATTTTGATTGTCCATATAGGCTATACATAACATAACATCATATATATCTATATATCTATATCTTTAGAAATATTTTCTTTCACATCAGGACATTGTAAAGATCATTAGACTCAGAGCAATAACCCACCTATCTATCTATGTCTGCTGCCCCCTAGTGGACCTGGTATTCTAGACGGTATCAAGAAGACTCACCCCAAAACCAACTCACCCCAGAGGTAGGAAAACTCACCCCGGAAGACTCAACCCCAGGGGTAGGAAAACTCACCCCCAAGATTTTCGGGGGTAGGAACACTCACCCCAGGACCTGAGAAAACTCACCCCCCCGGAAGACTCACCCCAACTTTGTGGAAAACTCACCCCAATGGTTTTTAACTTTGAAAAATGGTTTAAAAAAAGGTAGATCTACCGGCTTGTGAGCTTTCCATTTTCACAGAATGCTTTCATAATGATGTTTAATCCATATCTGGATTAAATTCTTTCTTTGAAGGTATAGAATTACCAAATTATGTTGTTCAATTACATTTAGCTAATTAAAGTGCTTTAAATACAAGGTAGATTTCATCAGAAAAGTGAACATAACATAATTTGGTAATTCTATACCTTCAAAGACAGAATTTAATCCAGTATGGATAAACGTGTCTCATTATGAAAGCATTCTGTGAAAAAGGAAAGCTCACAAGCCGGTAGATGTGCCTTTTTTAAACATGCAGACTTGGTGTAGAGGGGAAAAGTTAAACCCACCCACAAAACAAAAACTCACTGTACTTTACACCATTGAGTTTTTCTGGGGTGAGTTTTCCTACCCCGGGGTGAGTTTTCCTACCCCCGGGGTGAGTGTTCCGGGGTGAGTTTTCTCAGGTCCTGGGGTGAGTTTACCCACCCCCTGGGGTGAGTGTTCCTACCCCCGGGGTGAGTTTTCCTTTTTCAGTTGGGGTGCGTTCGTCTTGGGGTGAGTCTTCTTGTATTCATCTCATGAGTCTCGTCCGTCTGTTACTAGTTACACAAAAACATGATGTCATAGTTTTGCTGGAATTACTCTTAAACCCATGACCTACAGTTAGCGCACATACAGTATAATGACACCTTGTAACAGCCAGGGGTGTAGCTACGGGTGGGTAATAGGTAGGCCTGGGCCCACCCATTTGTTTTTTCTGCCCACCCAAAAAATAATAATAATGTCATATTCAGCCATTTTGATAACAGTGTATATATATGTACCCGAAATCCGTCACAAACCCGCAAAAAAAGCATCAAAAACCACTAATAATCGCACATTTCAGTGCACAAACGTGCGTGCATGTGTGCCCACCCACGACTCCCTAGGCCCAGCCTCGGCTAGCGTTCTGGCTACGCCCCTGAGGTTACAGCCACATAAAGGCACTACAGTATGTCAAAGAAACAAACAGGGCATATCATGTACACATTTAGCTTACTTATAGGTTCCACTTCCACATTGGGCTGTTGTACAGGTTCTCAAGTATCTGTAAAAGTTCAACGACAACAACAACAACAACAACAACGACAACAATTTGATAGTAATATGTTTTTGTTGTGGTTTATGCAGAACCCTGCAGGGAGAGATGGTTATTTTCAGTTTGTAAGGTTGTGTGATGATTAGAAAAAAATCCATTAGGAACTTGTGGCCCTTCTTCCAAATACTCATACTTCCTTGTTGTTCCTCTGTGGTGGGACCAGTGTTGTAAAGTAACTAAAGTACATTTACTCAAGTACTGTACATAAGTACAATTTTGAGGTACTTTTACTTTACTGGAGTATTTCCAAATTTCTATACTTTTACTTCTACTCCACTACATCTCAAAGGCAAGTATTGTACTTTTTACTCCACTACAATTATTTGAAAACTTGAGTTACTAGTTACTTTGTAGGATTTGATTATTATTGCAAAACATACATTAACCACTTCAGCCCTATGCATACTTAGGCTATTGGTAAATTACAGATCTACAAGCTCACAACAACGCTTGCGATGTGTGAGCTTGTAGATCTGCTATTTTCAAAATATTTTTAATATTTTGAAACTTGTGAAATGGGACATTCTGCAAAATGTGTACTTTTACTTTCAGTATTTAAGTATATTTTAATGCAAATTATTTTGTACTTTTACTCACGAAAATTTGGAATAGCAGACTTTTATTTGTAACATAGTATTTCTACATTGTGGTATTGGTACTTTTACTTAAGTACAAAATGTGAGTAGGCTATGCTTCCACCTTCCTTTGTGGGACCACAGAGTTTTGTAAGTAACACATGTACTCTGCATGTGTAACACAGATATGTAACTCACCTCAATCTACAGTACAGCAATGCTGGGAAAGATTAACATGTCGGGGCAACACACTTTTAAATGCTCCTGCTAACACATAAGAAACTGCACCCCTGTTCAGTGACAGGATGTGGTACAATCCTGTCTCCAAGCTCAATGCCTATAGGCCTACAGTACCTGGACATGGCTATAGGGATGATCCACCTCCCTCTGGCAGAGGATGGGGGGGGGGGGGGGGCGTGGCAGCAGGATCATCAGAGTTAGAGAAGGATTAACCTCGTGCAGGGCTTTGTAAATTGTTAGTGTAATCCTCCACAGTGAAGACAGAATTAGAAACAGCCATTGTAAGCAACAACACTTCATCCCCACACTGACTGACTGACAGCAGAGGCTTTGAACGGTACACACCGTGTGAGGACCATTACCAGAAGAAAACATTTTGTATAACTGGAAATCTAATTATCATCATCATCTGACCAGGAGAAGTAGGTCATATCCATGTCATCGTCAGCAGCACCAACATACCTTGTGGTTGTGGAAGACAGCGGAGAAGATAAAGACAACATGACGAAGGGAAAGGTACAGTATTTGATTTATTTTTGATTTATTTTATTTTGATTTGATTTGATTTATTTAGCACAATTTTTTTTTAAACAATTAAAAAAAAAACAGTACACAGAATATAGGAGGGAAACATGGCTGGAGGAGGCCTCCTCCATACGAGGCCTCTACGAGGTATAACACAATAATAAACATTAGTAGAACATGATTTGCAAACAACAATTAGACAACAAAGTTGGCATGCATGATTTTATAGAATTACAATGGACATGATTGCAGTGTACAAATAAAAACAAATCGGCAACCAGTGGTTAAGTACAATTTTGAGGTACTTTTACTTCTACTTTACTACATCTCATAGGCAGCTGATCTATAAGCTCAGTGAGCTGTTGTTGCGATGCGACACGTTGTGAGCTTGTAGACTGGCTATTTTAGGTAAATATTTTGGTTATTTGAGTTTGTTTTCATTTATAATAATAATCGTGTCAGGGTTAATGTGGTTAGCAGACATTGTTTATTTAATTGTGAAATAATCACGTGATACTGACTGTTTCCTCTTTTGAACGCATGAATACAATTGGAAATATATATAAAAAAAAGTGAAATGATCATATCATAACATATCTCTGCTGTCGGGCAGAAACCAACTATGTCCAAAATATTAACTTTTCAGGAAATAAAATACAACTCAAGTGGAGTTAGGAGGTTTTTGACCATTAATGTGGAGATTGTCCATCATTGATTAGAATGCAAAGTCAGACGGGAAAAAAAACCCTAAGTTGAAGTTAGGTGGTTTGACCGACAGTTTGAGGATCCAATGGAGTTAGGAGGTTTAGTCAGAGACGCTTTTTAAAGCTTGTCATTGGTTAAATATTTATCAAACCCACACACAGACGTAAAGGGTGTTCAATAGCACTGATTTATTAAAGAAAATAAAAAAAGTTGAAATACGGAGATAGGAGGTTTGCGCTCGACAGCGACGATGTAGTAAACCAAGTCGTACAGCTGACTAATAATGGCAAACTGTTCACACACTTCACAGGTCGGCGCTGCAAGCAAGACGGAAAATGAGCCGCCCACCTATCAAGAGGCCACTGGCACTCCAGGTAAACATACATCTATATGTGTGACAAATCCATGTACATGGTACTGTGACCAGTGTACAGTATTTTGTAGAAACAAAGTTGTGAAAGCTACATACAGTACATAGCGCCTTATCCATCCATCCATCCATCCATCTTCAACCGCTTATCCGGAGTCAGTCGCGGGGGTCAACAGTTCAAGCAGAGAGCTCCAGCCTTCCCTCTCCTGGAGCAACATTAGTCACTTCCTCCTGGGGAATCCCGAGGCGTTCCAAGGCCAGTGTGGAGATATAATCCTCCCCATCTGGTCCTTGGTCTGCCCCTGGGGGCGTGCAGTGAGGACCTCCCTATAGGGAGACGCTCGGGAGGCATCCGTACTAGATGCCCGAACCGCCTAAAAGCTGGCTCCTTTCCAAGTGAAGGAGCAGCGGTTCTACTCCGAGTCTCTCGCGGATGACTGAACATTTCACCCTATCTCTAAGGGAGAGGCCGGCCACCCGTCTGAGAAAACTCATTTCGGCCGCTTGTATCCACGACCTTATTCTTTCGGTCATGACCCACACTTCAAAATGTAAGCCGATGGGGAGCACGGGAGTAAACAAAGGCCCACAAACCACAAAACCAGTCACTTAGGCTGAAAATCTATCGATCAAGTTAGATTGTTATGAAAACAATCGGTCTGTTTAAACATCTCCCCAGGGTGACTGTGTGTGATTTCTAATTATGTAAAAAATAGACTGGTGCGCACCGGCTTACTCGGGAACGATGCAAGTTGGAAATGCAGAGTACCCGTTGTACCCGTGTGTCTGTCTCTCTGTGTCCCCAAATGCCATATAAGGAGTTCTGTGTCAGTCATGACCAAATATATGGAGTACCCTGACGTCGATGACACCAGGGTACTCCACATATGGCGATTTGCGGTTTTATCTATATTTTTGGAGATCCGCTGATCCGACCCGTCTAACCACTCGTCACATCACTGTCTCGGGTCCTCGGCAATAGGCACGCCCATTATGAAGTCGGTCGGGCCGGGCATAGTGGTCAAGAAGATACTCAAATAAAGTACAGATACTCAAACAATTTACTCAAGTACATTATTCAAGTAAAATGCATGTGTTTGTCCTGTTCTGCCAGGCTATGAGGAGATGCAGGTCCAGTTCTCGTGGGATGACGCCCAGGTCAGGAGACTCTTCATCAGGAAGGTACGGAACCTTAACCACTTTCATTCAGGGGTCCCCCAGGGGTCTATACTTGGTCCCCTCCTTTTTTTCATAACAGGGATGCTAGGGCATTGGTTCTCAAAGTGGGGTCCAGGGACCCCCTGGGGTCCTTAGGGGGGTTCCAGGGGGTCCCCAGCAAAAGCATTAAACAGCATCACAATAATTTTAACCACTTAATCCATTTATATGTTCGCTATTCAAAAATATCAGATCTACAACCTCAAAGCGCGTCACTATTTTTGAAAATATTTGAAAAATACCGAAAATCTTCTCTTCTGGTGGTCCCTGGCACAAAACGTTTTCAGATGGGGGGACTGCGGCCAAATACATATCAATTTGGGGGTCCTTGGCATGAAAAGGTTTGAGAACCACAGGGTTCATAAAAGATTCGGTGGAACAAGTTACACACATTAGAGACCAAGTTGAAGCTCTATTCTTATCGTTGCTACTGTATAGACTAGAGTGTTTGTTCAGTAACAGGTTTTGATCCCCATCTCTACAGCTCTTAAATAAACAGATAATACCCTTTCAGGGGGGGGGGGACCATTTGCATCCAATCAGGAGAAAGAACCGATTTATAAGCTTCAATTTTTGTTTAGTTTTATCACTTTCAATTTCATATGTTTATTCTGTATCCTATGAATTCTCTCTCTCTCTTGACTGGATGAAATTGGTATCCCAACCTGAAAATGTATTTTCTGTCAATTAAAGAGCTGCATAGACACCCCTCTTACTGAACAAACACTCTAGCAATGATTGCTATGGGGACATAGAGCTTTATAACACAAAAGAATATGACTTAGCCTACTGCATCTTTAATTAGTAAAAAATGTATGATAATACGTAATCGCTAACATTGCTTTGATGCTTATCCTTTATCTTAAATGTATCTGACCAGCTGTTCATTTAACACACAAGAATGTACATGACGGGTACATTTGGTTCCATGTGTACACTCTTTAGAATCTTAATGATGCGTAGCTTGTGAGCTACTGTAGTTCAGGCAGATACACTTGAGAGGTTTACACGCATGTGCAGCACTATGTATGTGGGCGATGTTGTATGTGACGTGACAAGCAGCTGACCAAATTGGCGTTCTACTTAAGCTCACCTGATTCATTGTACTTCCTCTTGCTGTCAGTGCCGCCACTGAATGTTGTATGATGTCTCTGTGTTTGCTCCCACCACCACCCCAGCACCACCAGTATAGGCTCTGCTTTCCCTAAGGGTTCTGGGGGGTTGTTATAGATGTATATCTCCAAGCTCTTAAATGGTTGTCTGCTAATGTGCTGAGCAAGGAGTAATGTATAACAGAGCCTGAACGCCAAGATCAATTATAATAATTCACACTCATTTACATTTTGTAAATACAATGTTCTCAAGCTATTAATGGTCTCAATCTATTCGTGAGTTTTCTGGTGGAATTATGTCAGTGAAAAACGTATTTGGAAATGTCACCTGAATTTAATCACAACATTTTTTAGATGACATTTTGTAATGTGTGTGTGTGTGTGTGTGTGTGTGTGTGTGTGTGTGTGTGTGTGTGTGTGTGTGTGTGTGTGTGTGTGTGTGTGTGTGTGTGTGTGTGTGTGTGTGTGTGTGTGTGTGTGTGTGTGTGTGTGACCTCCGCCAGGTCTATGCCATCCTGATGGTACAGCTGTTGGTGACGGTGGGAATCGTTGCCCTCTTCACGTTCTGGTAACTGTTCCAACATCTACTGTAGTGTTTCTTCACTTCTCTGTTAGCAGGAGGAACAATAAGAATGTACAGTATAGTTACTGCTGGTTAATATTCAAAATGCATGTTGTGACTCTTCTGTACATTCACACAGTACATAAGAGCAGGGGTCCTCTGCGTTTTTTTACATATTAAACTTTGTCATAGATTTCAGATAGCTTTATAGACACATTATCTTATATTAACATATTAATATCTTGGATTCATGCTTATGTATATTTTCAGACCTTTTAAACCCTCAATATTTAGTAAACTTGACATTCGGCTCTGTACTTTGTCCGCTCTCTCTCTCTCTCTCTCTCTCTCTCTCTCTAGTGCACCAGTGAGGTACTATATACAAACTCACCCCGGCTTGTATTCACTTGCAAAGTAAGTGAGGACACCTCACCATGCAAATTATAAAGCTCCAAATGTATGGTGTTACGGATTGCAGCTTTAATTATACCCCCCCCCCCCCCTCTTCCAACAGCCTAACGTTCCTGGCCACCTACATTGCATTGTCCTGCTGCGGAGATCTGAGGTAAAAATGTCCTTCCTACCTAGAGATATCAATAAACAATAATCAATGCACCATGTATCAACACGTTGATTACAGAAGTGATTCTCAAACATTGAGAACATGTTAAAGACATTCAAATGTAAATGTACTTGGCCGTGGACCCTGAAAAGATTTTGTGCCAATGACCCCATAAGAGAAGATTGTGTATTTAAGAACCTTCACATTTCTGTTTTTTTTATTCAAGATTTTTCAAAAGGTTTTCAAAATAAAGATATGTACAAGCTCACAACTGTGATCTTATAGATAGGCTTGTTTCGAATAGCTAATAAGTATAAGGATAAGGTTGAAGTGATTGAACAGATTCTGATGCTAGATTATGAACTACTTTGGCTGGGGACCCCCTAGAACAGTGGTTCTCGAACTTTTTTCAAGTCAAGGACCCCCAAATGTATGTGGCCACAGACACCCATCTGAAAATGTGTTGTGTTAGGGACCCCCTGAAGAGAAGATGAATGTAAAGAAAAATCTAAATTATTCAAAATCTTCCAAACAGTTTAGATATTTTTCAAAATAATTTACAGATGTTGGTGACAGACTGTGAGCTTGTATATCTGCTATTTTTGAATAGCCAACATTATGAATGGAGAAAGTGGTAAAAAATGATTGTGATGTTATATTAACTACTTTTGCTGGGGACCCCCTGGACCCATGGGGGTCCCCGGACCACACTTTAGAACCACTGGATGACAGACATTACACTGTGACCACTGTGGGTGGTAGATTAGTCCTGGACTCAGATTCCGTTATTGAACCTTGCATTTTCTTGTAATTTTTAACAGGAGACAGCACCCCACTAACATCATCCTGTTAATTATCTTTGTGAGTATACATCAGTTATCAGTTATTAACATTAAACGATAGGGTCATTGTATTGTATGGCATGGTATGGCATGGCATGGCATGGCGTATCGTATCGTATTGTAATCACTTTTTTTCATCCCTCACAGACTTTGAGCTTGGCTTTCATTATGGGTTTCATGTCAAGGTAAATGAACAATGCGTGTGTGTGTGTGTGTGTGTGTGTGTGTGTGTGTGTGTGTGTGTGTGTGTGTGTGTGTGTGTGTGTGTGTGTGTGTGTGTGTCTGTGTGTGTGTGTGTGTGTGTGTGTGTGTGTGTGTGTGTGTGTGTGTGTGTGTGTGTGTGTGTGTGTGTGTGTGTGTGTGTGTGTGTGTGTGCGCGCGTGCGTGCGTGTGTGAGAGAGACAGACAGACAGACAGACAGACAGACAGACAGACAGACAGACAGAGACAATGATATTTGAAAATATGTTTTGTCTATACCGTACACAGCTCTGTCTTATTTTTATTATTAGTTTTTCTTTCTTTCTTTGGCAATGTAAACGTATGTTTGCCATGTCAATAAAGAGAGAGAGAGAGAGAGAGAGAGAGAGTTCAACAATGTGCTCTCTCTACCTACAGCTTCTACAACACCAAGTCAGTGATGCTGTGCGTCGGAATCACAGCTCTGGTGTGTCTGTCAGTCACACTGTTCAGCTTCCAGAGCAAAGTGAGCATTTATTTATGTATCTCTCACTCTTATCACTTATACATATCATAACATCGCAGTTAGGCAGAAACGTCTGATCTCCATATTGTAACTTTTTGTGTGTTTTTTCGTAATTAACTTCCCTACTTGATCATACTACACAGCGTCACACAAAAGTATCAAAAGTAGCCAATCCGCAAGCTTGTAGATCTGCTGCTTTTGCTATTTTTGAATTATTGAAAAGTAACAGTTTTGTACATATGAGGTTTCCACCCTACAGAGAGGATAGGGTCAGAACAAAGGGTGTGGTCGGTGACACTGTGGTGTGTGTTTCAGATTGACTTCACGTCGTGTCAGGGCGTTCTGTTCTGCATGTGCATGAGCATGCTGTTCTGTGCCATCGCCATGTCCATCGTCGTACCTTTTGGATACGTAAGTTCACCTCATCATCATTCACCTGTTTTACATGCGTTCAACATACCAAATCACAGTGGTGGAAAAAGTACTCACATTTCTTACTTTTTTATTTTTTTTAAATATTTTTTATCCCACGATTTTGTAATCCTTATTTTTCACCCGGTGCCAATTTTCTAAGTGATCCTGGGCGCTACACTCCCCTCACCAGCCTGGGGAGGCCAGGGCCGAGCTCATGCCTCCTTCAATGCATGAGAGCCAACTGACCTTCTTGTCACCTGACAGGGGGGAGTTTCCCTGGTTGGACGTAACGCGTGGAAGGAACATGTTATTCCAACCAGTTCCTTTCCCCTCCATCAGGCGCCTCGGCTGTCATGGGGGGGGCGGTATAGCGACCAGGATTACTACATGTTTTTGTGAGGGTATTAACTACCCTGAGAGACACGGGGAGAACATGCAAACTCCACACAGAGTAGGCCCTTTCGCCAATCACATTTCTTACTTAAAAAAAAGTATCAATACTGTGTAATGTAGAAATACAAAAAAAATTGCTTGATGAAAAGTACAAATGTATTGGTATCAAAATGTACTTAAAGTACTAAAAGTAAAAGTACTCGTTATGCAGAAGGTCCCATTTCACAAGTTTTCAAATGCATAAAATGTATACAAATCTTTTGAAAATAGCATATCTACAAGCCCACAATGTGTCGCATCGCGACGCATTGTGAGCTTGTAGATCGGCTATTTTCAAATGGCCGAAATGTATATAGGGCTGAAGTGGTTAATGTGTGTTTTGTAATAATAATCAAAATCTACAAAGAAACTAGTAACTATAAGTTTTCAAATAATTGTAGTGGAATAAAAGTAACAATAATTGCCTCTGAGATGTAGTGGAGTAGAAGTAAAAGTATTGGAAATTGGAAAATAGTACAAATACCTCAGGATTGTACTTAAGTACAGTACTTGAGTACATGTACTTAGTTACTTTCCACCACTGCGTATACTTAAGTATAACAGGATGTCGGGTCATCATCGCTGTCTGTCTGCACATTTGTGGCAGTCACAATACCTGATGTAACGTCGGGTCTAAATATAGAGTTGCCTTATGTACACTAAGGTGTCTCTGAGTGGAAAACAGATTAGCCGTTCATAATCTTTAAGGTAATCTAGAAAAGTGCATGGTCTCCTGTCCTTACATCAGTAATGTGCTTAGTAATGCTTTTCCCTTGTTTTTCCTCAGGTACCCATGATGCACGCCATCTATGCTACTATAGGAGCCATGCTCTTCACTCTGGTGAGAACCAAACACCTAGTGTAGCTGCCCTTTAAAGGGATAGTTCACCCCCCAAAAAAATATTATTTTCCTATCGATTAGTCACCCATGGAGACTTGAATTCATGGGATATTTTTTTTTGTTTTTGTCGCATTCCTAAGCCAATAACTTGATGAAATCAAATTATTGGCTTATCTAACTATATAAATGGCGAGCAACTTCCGCACCCTCGGTGGCGACACCCCACAGCTCTGTTATCGAATAAACAACGCACCGCCAGACCACATGTCGCCTACTGACTCGCCACGGCGGCCGCGCTGAATTTACGCCTCGCGTAGGGGACATCTCACTGTTCACTACACCTTTTCCACCGCGCAACATTATTAATTCTACTCACCAAATGTCGGACAAAACGGAAGGGGAGGCAGCTTCGTACCGTTTACCGTGCGCACGACCTCATCACCACAACAGCAGCCAGCCGCTGCGGGGGTTTTTTCCTTTTTTTCCAAACTTTTTTTTTGGTCACCATTTTCTCCAGGCACCATTTCTGGTGTAACGTCGGGTGTTTCTTTTCACCAGCCAATCACCTTTCACGTTGCCACGTCCGTTGCCACGTCGCGCTGACGTACGCTAAACAAGCGCTGCCGTGCGCACAATGCAAACGAGCCCAAAGGCGCGCAAAAATAAGCCGACCATTGCTTAGACACAAAGTCAGACCTGGCAACGCAGCCTACGCCAATCATGTGTGAGAGATCTACAAGCTATGGGGCAGAGACGCCACCGTATCTTAGCAACAACTACAGCGCTCACTCTCATTGGTCCTGTCACGCTAACAGCAGTCTCCAGACAATGGCATCGCAGACAGCTTGCTGTTACTGCTGTAGCCATCACAGGCAGTTGCAGCACGACGGACAGGGCGCTGTGATAGCTGCCATGTCGCTAACGCTAACCTGGTTGTCATGCCTGCAGCGGCTGTGCAATCACTTTGTCAACAATGCACGTTCGTGTGGTGAATGTCTATATTGCTGCTCAGTTCGTCCATTGTAGATGGTGTATGTTTGTGTGTGTCTTCTGGAGAACTATGTAGCTCCACAGCAACTACAGTAACTAACGTCATGGCAGGACCGCCCCGTGCAACGCATGTTAGGCTGCATTATGGTCATGTAGTAATTTCAGATAATTTCGCTCCCATTAGAGCAGTGTTTATCAACCCTTTCACGCCGCCCCCCCCCCCCCCCCCCCCCCCCCCACAAATACACGTACTTGATCTGGGACCCCCCCATTCTGTTTGACTCCGTTCCACAAGTAAATATTGTGAAAATAGCCGATCTACAAGCTCGAAACGCCTCACGTTGACAGGCTTTGTAAGCTTGGAGATCGGCTATTTTCTACATGATTGCCTCTTTCTTACATTCTTTGCCAATGTGGCCCATGTTTTCATAGCATAGTTTATTGACTACTTCTGTTGCAGAAATGGCCATTTCCTTTACTTTCGGTTTTTTATTGTCTCCGCCAGGCCGAAAGGCATGGCGCAAGACTATGTTTCACCCCCTGTCCGTCCGTCTGTGATAGCTCATCTCTCACATCGTTCACTTGATCGCAGCTAAATAACAGCCCGATGTGGAGAGTCAGTGAGAGCTGGATAAACGACGTAAAATGTGTCAAAAGGAGTCTGTACGGCTGTCGATAAATGAACACATGACGTCGGTGGGAGAGGAGATATTGTGTCTTTTGGACAAACAGCAGCGTGGTGCTGATGTTTGTTGTGTGAAGCAGCTTAATGTCAGAGTGTTTGTGTTGGAGCGCCTCAGTGCGGCTGCAGAGTTCATGTGCAACCTCTTCCAGAGAGACACAGAGACACTAGAAACTCTGCTGGGGGAAAAAAACACTGCTGGGCATTGACTTTCCTATGGACATTGATCTACACACTGCAGGTATATCTGCTACACACACAACATCAAACTACACACTGCAGGTATGATGCAGCGTTTGCATTACAGCCAGCATGCCAGCGTAGTTCCCATATGGTTTCAAGGTGGGCTAAACCATATGGACCCCATGTCAGCAATGTCAGCGGCATCCACTTCAGTCCCAACTGCGATGCCCATGCAGGCTATAAGTAGCTTCTACCTGGCCCTTAGGTGGGCCCCAACTAGCCATGTTTATGTGGGACCAAGGCGGGTCCTAACTGGGTTTGCCCATGCAGGCTTTAACTGGGTTCTACCTGGGCCCTAGGTGTACCCTAACCAACCACAGTGCAGTGCCCATCGCTCCAATTGTTGTGACGTCAGGGCTCTCAATACTGCACATTGGTGGAGGAGGAGGGGCCGCAGGGCGACCGCACACATCGCTGAACCAATGGTAGCCCACGGATGTTTCCTCTGTGGATTTACAATCTGCCCCTCTATGCCAGATATCATCCGCACTACAGGGTCTTCACTGACCGAGCCACGGCCCCACTGACCCTCATGACGCTACGCCACTTAAACGTGCGGCAGCATGCGCTGGGTTGCCAGGTTTGCACAGCCTGCGCCAGAAACAAGCAACCACCTTCATGAAAAAAAAAAAAACACCGAAATGGTCCGCAATGTTCCAGGGGTGTCCCCGCGCGTCCCAACACTCCACAGGGGGTCAGTGGACCATCAGGGGGTCCGCGGACCCCCTGTGGACCCCCTGAAACATAACAAATTTTATTTCTTCACATTTTTTCCTTTTTCAAAAAAACTTTTCCACAGTTTCACTCCGGCGATTTGGGTCCCCCAATATACACACGGCCACGCTGGGCCCCGTGCGCGGCTGGGGTTGAGGGGGGCGTAGCCCCCCGAAACTCTAGTGTAGCATATGTGAAGGAGCCATTCTGCCTCTGTGCCTTTAAGCCTGGTGTGGGCGGGTTCACCTTGAGGGGGTTGCAACCAGCAGGTTCATATATAGATACACACGGAGATAGACGGGAACGCCCAGGAACGCCCCATTCGATTTTAGAGAGTTACATCATACACGATCGTTTAGATCATTTTCAGAGCTATTTTATGGACGATAGAAACATTGTCAGCCAAGAAAAATCCATCAGAAGGACAGCTGGAACACAATCGTCCACTCTCCCTCGGAAAAGTTGACTTATTAAGATATATGTGACTAAAAAGACCAAACATTGCCAATCTATGAGCTCACAGTGCGTCGGAACACTTGTTGTAACTATGAGCTAGATTGGCAATGTTTTGGTTTATGTTCCCCCCAGAATACGTAAGCTGGGGTTCATGTGGTTTATCAGATTATCTGTATATCTTATTGCATGAGTCAAGTTTCAGCACAAGCACCACTGAGATCTGAGATCTGATTCCCTCTTTCCATCTCCGTCTGAATACCAAAAAACCCACCCCAAAACACAGTCGCCCCGGGGCAAACCCGCCGGGATTCACTTTGTATTCCTAAAGGTAACCTCAGTAAAACTATGCCTAAACATGACCTTATTCCTAAACGTAACCTCAGTAAAACGGTGCCAACATAACCTTATTCCTAAACTGAACCTCTGTAAAACTATGCCTAACCCTGAACTTATTTCAAACCTTATCCTCTGTAAAACAAATACAAGAGAATACAAGAACCGCTGGTCGGTGAAAAAAATGGGGGCGAGCGTGTTTTGGGGCGAGTCTTCTGGTTACGTCCCGTCTCCCTCCGTGTCACAAAACATGTTTACATATGCAGTGTTTAATCGCCTGGTAGAGACACTATTACAAGATATGATCAATTAAACTTACCATAATATCAAAACCCAACAGCCATTAAGTCATCAATATTGTTTATAGTGAATTTAAAGTACAGTTTAGAGACTGTTTTGTGAACGGCACGTACCGACGCCATTATCATTTGGCGAAGTGCGCCATTTAATATCATGCAGGATTTACACACTGCTTTAGCTCCGTGTTCATTGCCAGATTTACAATCGTGTTTTCTGTAGGTTTTTAAACGAGGATAGCCGGGTTTGGCTTGTTTTGTGTGTAAATATCTGCATGTTGAACTACGTTTCCAAACTGTAATGGCGTCGATGTCTCCTCTCTCCTGTACTTGGAATTCACTATTACGTGTTCTATAAACATCATTGATGAATGAATGGCTTTTGCTTTTTGATATTATGATAAGTTTAATTGATCATATCTATAGAAAATGTAATAGTGTCTCTTACCAGGCGATTAAATCAGATAACCTCGGGCCATTGTGTTGTGTTGGATCCTCTGTCCAGTCAGGACAACATTCCAATCGGACTCTTGTTTAATTTGCCAATGTAGCGTTCCTTGTCGAGTGGCAACACGGTTCTGTGCCTGTGATCTGGCAAGCCATGACGCCTGCTTTTTAAATTGGTATCAGGGGCGTAGCCACGGGTGGGCATAGGTAGGCCTGGGCCATTTTTTCTGCTTGTGAACTGTGCCTGTGCTCTGTGAGTGGAGGCGGACAGCCGCGGACTGCGGACGCGCGGAGGAGGCGGACAACGGGGCATTATTTGCGACCTGTCAATGTTTTCATGAAAATTAAGGCAAAAATAACAATTAAATAACATAATAAACCCGCAAAAGACCCGCAAATTGCGCAAAAAAAGTAAGATTTTAACCGATAATAACCGATTATCGGTTAAAATCCGATAATCGGTTATTATCGGATGCACTCATGCAGCGCGCGTGCATGAGTGCCCACCCACAAATCCCCATGCCCAGCTGCTGCCAGCTTTCTGGCTACGCCACTGATTGGTATACTTTTACAGCATATGAGTTTGAAAACCCCACATCCCTCGGTCTATACCAGCTGGGGGAAATCTGTGTTTTCCCCCTAGCCGACTCCGCCCCCCTCGGTACGACCCACTGATGACCCTACGCCATGTGCATGTACTGTATAGGTATAAAAAAATGTATAAAATGTATAAAAACGGATATTCCTGTACCCAGCCGAGTGGCTAAATGTTTGTTTGAAATCGTCACTACAATATGCTTAGTGTGAACAAAGCAAAAAAATAAGAAGTGTAGTGTTAATTGGGGGGAAATGAGTGTGTGACTGCTGTTGTTTGGCCTACCCAAACTTCATTCAATTTGGGGTCAGCTTTAGTTGGCTCGCCATCATGATCCTTTTTCTTATCATGTGGAAAAGAAACCCGGCCAATTCAATCAGATTCACTCAGTCACAGCCAGCAGGTCGATCAGTTTGGGTAAAAGTCTGTAGCAGCTTCAGAGTGGTGTGTGCACCTCACTCTACCCCTGCAGACTGACCCTGTTTTATAGGGTGTGGCTGTGTGTGACTGATCTGTGTCATGTGACTTGATTGATTAGTGAGACTGTGTGTGTGTGTGTGTGTGTGTGTGTGTGTGTGTGTGTGTGTGTGTGTGTGTGTGTGTGTGTGTGTGTGTGTGTGTGTGTGTGTGTGTGTCTCCCAGCAGTGACACACAGACAGCCATCAGAGTATGTATTTTGAAACCTGGGTTACATCTAGGAATGCGACAAAAACAGCAAAGGGGTGACTAATCCATATAGAGGCTAAATTAGCCGAGCTTGTAGATCGGCTATTTCATTATAGATCGGCTATTTTCTTGGAGAGCTTGTAGATCAGCAATTTTCGGTTACTCTTGATGTTACAAACTGCTAAATTAAATGCTGTGTGTATTGTGTATTATCCACTTTAAAACCCTACACTGTACTTTGCTGTACATCAAATAGCGAAAATATCAGATCTACAGTACAAAGGTCCAATTACAATCTATGGCTCTGAGATGTATTCTAAAGAAGCCTATTGAAAAACGGAAATACTCAAGTAAAGTAAAAGCAGCTCAAAATTAGCCTTTTCCAGACCATAGACCTCGCCTACTCTCTGAGTGGACTGCTCCTCTTGATCTGGTGTCATAATGTGAGCCTATGGCTTTTCAAGGTCGAAGAAAAACGTGGTCTCTCTCCCTCGCTCTCTCTCTCTCTCCATCAACAGTTCCTTGCGTTCGACACACAGCTGCTCATAGGGAACAAGCGCTACACGCTGAGCCCAGAGGAGTACATCTACGCCACGCTCAACATCTACCTGGACATCATCTACCTGTTCAGCTTCATGCTGGCCATCTTTGGAGGAGGCCGCGAATAAGGAAACCAATGTAACCACATGAGCCCTAGTGTCCTCTTCTGGGGGCGAAAATAGTCATTAGCCCCTCAACGAGCTCACCCTCGTTGAGGGGCTAATGACTATTTACGCCGAAGACATTTGGTGTAGAGGGAAATACTAGCGGACCTAGTATAGAGCCCTGAGGTCCCCCAACCTCAGTCAGCTATGGTTTAAAGTCATACTGTGTCATCAATTAAATGAATCTTATTTTTGATATATAATCTTTCACTGGTATATTTTTTCACAATAACCATTCCACCTAAAGGTGTTTTTTTTTAAACATTCTCTAAACATGTTTTTTTGTCGCGAGTGTCTGCCCCCGACACCCCAACGCCTGACCCCAGGCACCGGCAATGTGTTTAATTATTTATTCATGTATTTTAAAGTTTAAAAAAGTCCGCAAACCTGTGGAAGGTCTACACGACCGAAACGTTGTTTCTGTAATAACACTTCTCTTGAACTTGCGAGTGGCAGTGTGCAGCAGGCATAATCTTTCCAGATTCACCTCACCTACTGTCTTTTAAAGTTAAGACACAGGGCTACTGTTTCTGACCACGCTGTCGCTGCTTTCCAAAACATCCTCGGGCGCTAGGACCCTGTGACACTAGTTTTAGAGCGACACCTCCGTAGTTTTGTTTCGAACTGAATTCTGGGAATTGCGGTTCTGTCAGACCGCGGAGAGACGCTCCAATGACAACGGAGCTACCAGAGCTGTCGCCAAATAGAGTACTTAAAAAATCGATGTTTAAACAGTGAGACTTTAATGTACTGTATTTCTTTGTAATAGTGTGTGCTTCCCACAGAGGGTCAGGAGAGGTTTTGTTGAAATGTCTCGTTTCGATGTGCGTCCATAAGCGAACAAAATGAAGATACATAGACAGAAATGGCACTTTAAAAGGCAACAGGGTGGAGGCCCTGGGTACAGCCTGCTACGGTAGTTAAGATAAGTTAAGTTCATGTCTAGACATTGTTTGCTTATCTTTTATATTTATTTTCTATATACGTAATACTATGATAGATGACAAAACATCATGGTTAAACAGTAACTACATTTCTATAGCAGTGTGGTGTGACAACGCAGTATAGTTTCACACTTACACCTTTGTTTGAGCTTCATGGAGATTCTGTGGGGAGAGGACTTTTTGTTTGAACACATCTTTTACTGTAGTAGGCCGAGAAAATGTTCATTCATAAAGGGAGACGTTGAGCTACTAGAAATGAGTTGCAAGTTCTAATCTATATTATTATACTTTAATGTGGCCTTTGGGACGTGATGGTCGCTGCACCATGTCAGAACCACAGCATGAGAAAAACGATCATTTTAAATCGAAATAGTTTAATCCATTCACAAATCCAGGAATCCAGGAACGCATCTGTGTCACTTTAGATGTCTTTGGCTATTCAAAAATAGCAGATATACAAGCGGTGCCGCACTATGAGTTTGTAGATCTGCTATTTTTTTTTTAAAAGAAACCTGAAAATCTGTGCAAACCTTTGAATATAGCCGATATATAAATGTTTAACCCAAATCTTTGCTTCTTTGAGATGGGGGGGGGGGGGGGGGGGTTTGCAGATTTCATTACATTTCAGAACCACTGATATAGCAACATAAGTTTAAAAATAAAAAATAAATGTAGGATTTAGAAGGCATTTGTGGAATCCCAAGAAGCAAAGATTTGAGTAAAAAAAAATCACTTTAAAAAACATACTATATATTCAAAGATTTGCACGATCTTTCAAACAAAAAAGCAGATCTACAATGCGCTTGTAGATCTACTTTTGAATAGCCCACCGTATAAAATAATGGTTCTAGTTAAAAATCTAAAATGACGTCATATATGTGTTCCCTGATTGAATGGATTAAGTTTGATAAGAAGAGTGACTGGAATGGATGGATGGGAATGTTTAGGTGTACCAGCTGACAGAGAGAAAGATGTCATTTAGTTTAAGCGCAGTTGTTGTCAATATGAAAAATTCACTTGACCAATAAACAAATAATTTACAGCGGATGTGAATGGTCTTTATACAGTACTGTATGTGAAAGGTTGTACACTATAAAACATCTCCATAACTCTATTGAGACACTCATATTCATACACACCTGTAAGGGTCCATTTGTAACTAACCTCCTACTCAAATTGTTGAGCGGTCATTTGAGTGTGAGCGTGTGCGCGCGCGTGCGTGTGTGCGTGTGTGTGAGTGTGTGAGCACGTGCGCGCATGTGCACGTCTTAAAGCACGGTTTGTGTTTAATTAGTGTAACTGGTCAACCGCAGATGTTGAGGCCGTGCTCTTACGGACAAACACACTAGGTCACTTGTTGGAGCGGCTGGCACCGCTCAAATATTAAATAAAATCATTCGCACAAGAATTAAAACAAGACTTTTATTTAAAAAACAAAAGGAAATTGACATATTCCAATTCAAAGAGAAAAACCAAGACGGAAGGAAAATCTTTTTTTTTTTTCATTTTTTCTTCTCAATCAATAAAAAACAGACAGTTTTACAGACAATGTAGCAACTCTGGCACAAGGAAGACAAAAGTAGCCAATAGTGGCTTTTTGCAAAAAAATAACCAAATATCAAAACCTCTCTCTCTCCACTAACAAAACTGTACAAAATGAGTTATTATAAATAAAGGAAGCTGTTTAGAAGCAGTGAGTGAGACAATAAGCCAGTCTTTTATATTCACAATGTCTCATATAATTCACACACTAACTACACACTTTGGTCAATACAAAGGTATCCCGCCTCTTGAACAGTGATTCTCTCAACCTGTTTGTGGGACCGGGGACCACCTGCTGGGCCGTGAGGGTATTGCAAGTGGGCACCTCAAATAATTAAACAACAATTATTAAGACTGGGAACGCATCTGTGTCATTTTAAGATTTTCTTTGAGCCATAAAAATAGCAGATCTACAAGCTCATAGCATGGCACCAAATGCCGCACTATGAGCTTGTAGATCTGCTATTTTTGCTAAAATGACACAGATGCCCTCCCGGATTGACTGATTGATTGATTGTTAAAATAAACACGCTCTGAAAATGCACTCAGCCCACCCATCAGAGCCACTTAACATGGCAGCCGAATTCTTCCGCCGTGTTACTTGGTCAGCTGGGTGGGCCACGAAGTGGGCTGAGAAATGGGCCCCCTGACCCCGAAAAAGGTTGAGAAACCAACTGCTCTTGAACAACCAGTGGAATTATCCTCCATCAATCCTATTACACCATAGTTGAAACAAGATGTTCATCTTAAATGGTATTCCTATATATTTATTCCTATAATGTTACTATTTGCAGTGCACCGAAAGCAAACAAATAGTAAAGCAGTATATATATTTTTGTTGTTGTTCTTGAATGTCAAAATCTGACAATTAAGTTGTGGATCCTCTGTAAAGCCACCAAATAAAAAAATAAGAAGACATTGTGAAGATACAGAGAGGCCAGCGTCTGACACAACTGTTTGGACCACCCCGTTTTAGCAGCAAAACATTTTGAAACTATGAAATAAGCATATTAATCACAACAACCGCCATGGCTTTGAACACTTAAAAGATGGACCAGAGCATTTTTGTTTTTTTCACAGCTGGTTTGGACAAAAAAAAAAGTTAAGTGCAAGGAAATGTATTGTTTTCCAATATTTTGTCTACAGCAAACAAATCATAGAATTAAGGATTATGTATAATAATGATTATTATGAATTATAACAACTTTGGATAGTTTTAAATGTGAATGAACATTTACTACATCATGACTGCCTATAAGGTCATGATATACAATATTTCGTAAAACAAAATTCAAATAAATAAAACTGCAGCGTAACACGTGGTCATTTCATAGTTTCAAAATCATTTTTTTGGATTCGAAGTGATGGCTAAGACATGGAATATCATTTTTTTTACTTTTAATGAACAGAAAAACAATAATCCACGACACTTTCCTTCATGAGGTTGGTGTGAAACTGAAACTGAAAACTTTGCAGGTTTGTGTAATCTGGACAGATTATTCATTATGAAAATATCAACAAAAACACACACGTGGAAATAAACAACAACAACAACAACAAAACAAAAAAAATGGTAAGGAGCAAGTGTGTTCTATTTTCAACCACAACAACAACAACAACGACATCAACAACAACAAGAAAATAGACTGTATTTACAACAACAAAAGGGTTAATTCTCATGTTTGACATCATCACAAGAAGTCTGATACATCCTGTGTTCTGTTTTGAGTGATAACAGAAGTATAAAGACATACAGCCATGTTGGGTTACACAGTCAAATCCTCAGTGTTCATTTAACTCTGTTAAATTAACACTAGATTTGACTATTGATGTGTTGATTTCATCAGTTTATAATGAGTGTGTTTACAAGAACCACAGTTCCATCAATAGAGATTAATTTTACACCGGGACACGCCCCCCTCAGCTGCACTGAGTGGCAAAACATTGAGCAGCATGTTTTGCTGTTGGCGTTTGGAAGCGCTCGTTGGAAATCACTCAACGGTCCTGCGTACCACCTGTTTCTAAATGTCACATAATGCAGGAGGCAGCAGGACGTTGCGTTAATGAAAACGAGCGCTTCCAAACTCCAACACAAAGAATAATCACCTGCACAGAATGTATTGACAGAGAGGTGCTCATAACATCTCTACGGTGGATTTTTATGAAACAAAAACTTTGCAGATAGAAAGAGAATTATTCAAGCTTTCCGTACAGCTGTAATGTTGGTGAGTTTAACGTTGTTTTATACAATCAGATAGGACTTTTTCTGTTTGGATGTATGGGCTGTCAAGGCCAGAAAGTAGTTTTTTGCCACTCAGTAGGCGTTCCCGCGTAACTTCCGGGTACGATGATGTCACGTGCATAGCCTCTTTGATGTATCCAAGTATTCAGATTTTTTTGGTGCTGCTATATTTTCACACGTCGTTTATACTTATGTTTCCACGACACTACCCCAGATACATCGTTATCCCACACACTAGTAAACAATAACTTTTATGTCATCGGATGTACCTTTCCGCAAATGTACACAGCAGCACCATTTTGATAGGATTTGTTCAATTATCATACAGGTTTACAAGGTTTTTCAACATTCGGATCTAATGATGAAAACTAAGACCCTTATAAACACGGATAGGCGATAACACGTGGAATACTGTGAGCATGTAAACACACTTAATAAGACATTATTTATTTTTTAACAACCTGAAAGAATTGCATTTTCCCGTAACTTCAGGGATCAGTCGCTTTCAGAAGGCTGATGCGTTATAGGACCGTGGTTCTCAAAGTTCTAAGAGAGAACGTTTGAGAACCACCGTCTATTAGGATTGTTGGATGTGTGTGTCCGGAAGAAGAAACCAACATGAGCTCTGATAAGACAGATTGGCTTTTACCGTTGGATGGCTCCGCATCATCTTTGGTTACAAAGTCATTTAAAACACAGTGAACGTGAAGCGCGTGAAGACAAATAAAATCACATATCAAATACAATTCAAAATCACTCTAAAAGATGCCCGATCGATAGCGTACATGACAAAACAACTCAGCAATAATTCAGTTCTTTTCACTCGATTACAAGTTAAAGGGGAACAAAACCCTTTATAGGACGTTTTTGTCGTTTTTTTTCCAGTACAGGTTATAAAAAGTACAGAAAGGGTAAAAACATGACTGTAGTGTTGCAGTGATCAAAAACAACTGCAGCTAATAAAATTAACAAAATGTTGGTTTGCCAATGAATGTGCAAGCATTGACAGTAGTCTAGTAGGCTAATGTCAATGCTTGCACATTGGCACACCTACTGTACATCTAACATACACATTATTAATTTTATTATCTACAGCTGCATAGCTTACAGTACATCACAGTGTACTAAGGTTCAGCATCTTCCATGTTTTTTTACCCTTTATGGTTTCTTTCTTCTTTTTTTTACCTGTACAGGAAAACAATAAAATCAGCCTGGCCTTGGACTTGCATTCCCCTTTAACTGAAGAGAGGGTAGTAGTCAAGGCCTTCCTATAATCTTATGGCTGACTGTAAAACTACAAATCCCACATTCACAACTGAGTGTCAATCCTATGAGATGCCAGGCGGTTCCTCCTCCACACAAAAAAATTAAGGCTTAGATAGAAACATTTTTTTTTGCAGATTTGGGGATTAGAATAGCAAATTCATTCAAACTTGCTGTCTCACTAAAGGCTGTATAAGGGGTACGGTCGCATCAGACTTTGATTCTGCCTATATGGCGGATTCTGCCGATTGCTCCTCAACGGGAACGGAGCGTTGTTTATGTTTTTGCGGAAATCTGCGAATGGCAACAAACCGCTCCGTTCCCATTGAAAAGCATTGCAGAATCCGCCGCATAGGCAGAATCAAATTCGGTGTGACCGCGCCCTAAAGTCATATTTAATGGCACTTCCATGGTCTAGTGAGCATGCAGTTAATTGTAAAAAACGTTTCTTTTTTCTTTAGTAACTACAGCTTTTTGATGTCTCTAAACATGAGATATTTGGACGTATGTGATGGTATAACATTGACCTCCTATGATTTACCTTTAATTCAAAGACTGATGATGCCTATTATGTGTGAAACCTCTTTGAGCAAGAATCCTGATATTTGTTGATATTCATTTTGATCATTCAGATCAGAGAAGAAAAGCACTAAAAGACCCAGATTACTGAGCCTAGATTAAAGGTCATGTAAGTGATATTTTATGGGGAAAAGAACTAAAGTTATTCAGTCAAAAGGTTAAAGCTCTATATTCCGATAATAATCATTGCTAGAGTGTTTGTAATGTATTTTCTGTTTGCTAAAGAGCCGGAGAGACAGGGAGGCCCCTGTTACTGAGCAAACACTCTATAGCAATGATCGCTATGGAAGTATAGCGCTATTTAACACTTATTTTTAACACAAAATATCGCTTACTGCACCTTAGATGCGATCCGATCAGCAAGGTGTTCAACATACAGGCGCTACAGACGGATGATCATGACAGACAACAACAAACAGTGTTCCGAAACACGAACTCACGTGAAGACGTAACAAGTAGCGAATAAGGCACAACTACACAGCACAACCTAAAAAAAAAAAGATCCCACAAAAACTTGAGCAAAGGAAAAGCTAATATCTATATTCTCTACGAAAGCTACCTTTTGCCGCACCTATAATCTAATCTAATCTACTTTGAAAACAAGTTCATCAAAAAACACAAAAATAAGGCATAAGAGTTCTAGGATTTTTTCAAGTGAAAGACAAAAAACAGAACACAATCACAACTTACGTTCTACAAAGTACGTAAAAATCACTGACAGAAACGTCTAAAAATCCAGGAGACAACAGCAGCAGTGAAAAAAGGGCTTACAGCTCCACTTTCCCCCCTAAAACAAATTATTCATATGATCATTTTATTATTCACTAAAAGTCCATCTGTTTTTCCCTCATCGGCTTTGCTTATTTTATCTAGTAATTAATTCATTGTAAATGTTCTTTTTGTACACATATCATCATCACAATAATCATCACGCTGGTCTGATCTAGAACATGATGTCCTCTTGACATTTCATAACTCTGTACAAAAGCTTGGATTTCGTCTCTGTCGGGCGGAAAGCCTCGTATTATGTCCAAAACGCTTACTTTTCAGGATTCAAATGATAAAACGGCAAAAGTTTGACACTTCAGAAAAACGTGATCATGCACTTATGCGCATAATATGCGATTATCCACATAATTATGCAGGGTCACTTTTTTCATAATATGCGCATCGTTTAACCCATTAAGACTTGGAACTGTGTCATTTTTAGATGTGAGCTAAAAAGCATTATTTTACACTTTGGGCTATTAAAAAATAGCAGATATACAAGCTCATAGCGCGGCACCGAGTGCCGCGCTACGAGCTTGTAGATCTGCTATTTTTGAAAAATCGTGAAAATGTGTGCAAATCTTTGAATATATATATTTTTAAAGCGAACAATTTTAACTCAAATCTTTGCTTCTGGGGGGTCCCTGGAACAAAATATTTTGATGGGGGTCCGCATTTTGGGGGTCCTTGACATGAAAAAGATTGAGCACCACTGATATAGAAACATACGTTTTTCAGAAAACTGTTGGGATTTAGGAGACATTTAGAATGGGCTTCAGGTCTCAATGGGTTAAATCACATAAAAACCCTGCATATTTCATCGCAAAATCAAGGATTTTAGCCCGGGTAATCAAGGATTTCCACTTTCTGGAAGGTCTAAAAAGTAGCAGATCTACAAGCTCAAAACGTGTCACGTCGCGCCACGTTTCCATCTTGTGGATCTGCTACTTTTGATACTTTTGTGTGACGCTGTAGTATGATCAAGAAAAAGTCAGAATATGGAGATAAGAGGTTTCTGCCTGACAGCGACGATTTGCTACCTGAAGACCTAGCACACCAAATCCGCTTAAAACCACTTCTTATGGACACTGATGGGACTATGACCGCAACAGCTCATCTGAACGAATTGATTTAATAGATTATAATAAAGTAATCACTCATTTAATAAAATAATCAATTAATATTGGACCCCTTATTTTGGGGCATGTCATTTTAGGACGAAAAGTTTAATGAAATTATGATTTTTGGGGTGTGAACTATCCCTTTTAAGCCCTATCTTAACTTCCGTCTGTTAAAGGAAAAAAAATAATAATAAAAAAAAAAAAAAAAAAATATATATATATATATATATATATATATATATATATATATATATATATATATATATATATATATATATATATATATATATATATATATATATATTCATTTGGGTGTCTTGACATGACAATGTTTGAGAACCACAGCTCTAAATAAGGGACCCACATTGAATGTGATCATTCATCACTTGCAGCATCAGATTTAGATCCTCAGCACAAATATGTCATTTTGTTAAAAACAATTTAAAACAGTTTTAACGTTCTAAAATATTATAACTCATTACTGAGCTGGATCTATGTCCCTTTCTGAATTCCTCAGCCTTTTCCATGCTATATAAACTACTGTTTTTAAATAACTTATTTAGAAGTAGAGTGAATATATATATATAGAAATAATTATGATTGTCCTTTTGTCTTTGCCCATAAAATATGGACCTTTATATAACAGTTAAATAATCTTTTAATGAATGGGTTTTAGGACGGTCTATGAACGAAGAGGACTTGCTATGGTACACACAGAAAAATAAAGGAACTGAAGTGGGTTCTTCAGAGTGATGACATAGAAGAACCCATTTTGGTTCCAAAAAGAGCCTTTAAGTACAAGGTTCTTAACCATTTATTGTAATGGTTCTATATAAAGAACCCGTAACTACTTAAACCACAAACACTTGGTCCATTCTCTTTTCCGCTCTACACCAAATATCTTTGCAGAAAATATGCGATCTACAAGCTCTCAACGCGTCGTGTTACGACGCGTTGAGAGCTTGTGGATCGGCTATTTTTTGCAAATGTTCACCTATTAGGACATGCTAGGGTTTAAGTGGTTAAAGGTGCCTCAAAGAACAATCACTTAAATAAAATAAAAGGTTCTCTAGAACCAAACGAGGAACCTTTTAAAGAACCATTTAAAACCATTATTTTTCTGTGCGTTATTAAGAAGTAGCTTTAAGCGGTCAGTCTGTCAGGAGTTTTTTTTAAATCTGTACAAATTGCTGTCCCTACCACTGTAAATAGAATGTCAAAAAACAGACATCAGGAAAAAATTAAAAATAAAAGTTTTGCATATTTTACAAAAAAAGAAAATAAAAGACACATTGTGTGTTATAACTCTTTTCCTTTGAATCACTCTGAAACTTCCAGAATGCCTTTTTTAAAAAATAAGATTTTTTTTTGTTATATTACGTGCACAAAAATAATGCTCTGTGTCTTTCCCTCCCTTTCTTTTTATTTATCTATATTTTTTTTGTTTTGTTTTCTCGTTTTCATTTTCCTTTAGTTATCAAAATAGATCAAAGCTTCTCTGCATAGAGAAGGGTTTTTCCCACCTTTTGGTTGATGGACTCTTTGACAAAGAGAGCAGAAAAGAAGTCCCATGAAGTAAAGAGTTTCCTTTTTGTCATCCATGTTGACGTCCTGTTGCTGCTCTATAGGCTGATGTGGACGGTGGTGTGGAAGCACACTTCTCTAACAGAAGAACCCTCTTTGGTTCAATAAGCATCATCATCATGATGATGATGTGCCCTCAGCCCCTCATCACCACGGCCTGCAAGAGAGAAGAAGCACGATCGGTGGTGGAAAAAGTACTCAATTATTTTTTACTTAAGTAAAAGTATCAATACTGCAATGTAGAAATACTCTAATAAAATTCTAAAGTAAAAGTACAAAAGTATTGGTATCAAACTGTACTTAAAGTACCAAAAGTACAAAGTAGTCATTCTAAATGATTAAACATTGTCCAAACATTTTCGATATTTTTCAAAAAGCGAGCTTGTAGATCGGCTATTTTAAAGTTCTCCTCAGAAAAGTGATGCTAGGGTTCAAGTGGTTAATGTAAAAAATATATATATCACACAAAGATTTGGCGGACCCCCTGTAGTAACTCTGAGGACCCCCTAGGGCTCCCGGACCCCCTGTTGAAGACCCCTGGTATAGGGTTAGTAACCGTCGGAATAATGAGCCGTCGGCATATTGACGTGGACCCCGACACTACCGTACCTTAGCTTCACTTGGTGTGCTGGTACGAATAGTTAGTGTGTTCTGCAGGGCTCTCCATAGCAACCTGTTGCTGTTGACCACCATTCTCCTGGAAAGAAAAAAGGTGAATGGTTGATTGATTGAATTCTTTATTAACAGTTTGCAAAGACAATCACAGGGAAGTACAGTTCAATACAAGGTCTGTTAAGAGGATTTTAAACCCAAGAAAGCACTATGGCTTGTTTCCATTGGGGTCCTGTGTACTCAATTCATCGAAACATTTAATGACAGAAAAATATACACTACTATGCAAAAACATCATTTTAACAGGTAGAAATCGGGGGGGGGGGGGGGGGGGGGGGGGGCTTTATCTTTTTACAGGGGCCAGTTCCGAATTGCAGCCACCTGTAAGTGCTCTTTTAGAGCGGTTTTGAAGGAGAGTAAGCATTCACATGTTTGTATGACTGTTGGTAGGTTATTCCACATTATAGTGGCATAGCAGTAGAACAAATGAAATCCCTTGTTTGAGCCAAATTTAGGTTGAACGTGATTTGTGGTGCTCCCTCTGGTGTTGTGATTGTGGACGTCATTGACGTTTTTGAAGTAGTTTGACAGGTACATGGAGTGTCTTTGTGGTGTATGTAGTGTATCTTGTAGACCAGGCCCATTGCAAGTTGCTGTACTCTGTCCTCTACCCTGAGCCATCCCACCCTAGCAAAGTTAGCAGGGGTTAATGACAACAATGTCCAACAAAAACAAGAGAGGGCCTCGCAAATCCCTTTTGAAGGCTCCAATTTGATTCACAGCAGCAATACTACGTTTCAACCTTGCTGTCTTTTTCAAGTATGTGACATACTTGGAAAAAACCGCAAGGTCGAAACGTCGTATTGCTGCTGTGAATAAAGTTAGAGCCTTCAAAAGTGAGTTGCGGGGCGGGCCCCCCTTTTGTTCTTCATGATTCTGTTTTTGCAATTTGGCTCAGCACCAACAAACTGAGGATGTGTGTTATTTTTTCTTTGGACAACTTTGATAATACATAATAATCAAACAATAATAATAAGCATTATTAGCGGCTTGGTTGTAGCTTCTTGTAGCTGTGAGAACCACATGAACCCTATCGTCCCTATTCTGGGCATGTCATAATAGGCAAAACTACAGTACATCTAAATTGACATTAATCTAAACCGATCTACAGGCTCACAACACGTCGCTTCGCAGCGTGTTGGGAGCGTGTCCATTTTCTATTTTCGCCAAAGAGATTTGGTCTAGAGTGAAAAAGGAAGGGGCCAAGTATAGACCCCTGAGGGACCCCGGTCAATGAAATATAAGTGGTGAATTAGTGACAGTGGGTGCTGTAGCTACTCACCTCTACAGTGACACTGGATTGAGGCACTGGGGTGTACTGCTGGATGTAGGTCCCTTGCATAGTTGTGTTGGCAGGCATGTACTGTGGAGGAGAAGAACACACGGTTATTAACACTACTGTACAAAACAGATAGTTCTGGTCCTTGGTTATGTTTGCCGTTAGTACGAGAAGCGGTGGTAGCTTATTGGTGGATAATTAGTATATGCTTTGTAGTGATTTTGCAGTGATTTTTTGAACAGCTACCGTAAGAGGGTTGTATAGGCACTCTGGAACAACCAGCATTAGTTGTTCTTGTCACTGTAACCGACTTATTGCTTTAACCCATTAAGACCTGGAACTGTGTCATTTTTTGATTTGAGCTAAAAAGCATTATTTTACACTTTGGCTATTAAAAAATAGCAGATATACAAGCTCATAGCGCGGCACTCGGTGCCACGCTATGAGCTTGTATATCTGCTATTTTTGAAAAATCTTTTAACTCAAATCTTTGCTTCTGGGGGGTCCCTGGAACAAAATATTTTGATGGGGGACCGCGGCCAAATACATATCATTTTGGGGGTCCTTGACATGAAAAAGATTGAGCACCACTGATATAGAAACATAGGTTTTTCAGAAAACTGTTGAGATTTAGGAGACATGTAGAATCGGCTTCAGGTCTCAATGGGTTAACATTCCACATGAAGCAAATCCACGATGCTTGGCATGTCCTGGGCATGACGTTAAACTGCCCTGTCGTAACTACCACCGTTAATGTAGTAGGTGCACATTTAAGATGCATTCGTTAATGTAGTAGGTTTAGATTTAGGATGCATTCGCAACTTCTGGGGACTGTGTGCTTCATTACGATCACAAGCTTGCATACAAGAAGGTGCTGCTCACCAATGGAGTAGGCTATACCAACAGCCGACGCTGCCTGGCGGCCCTTCCCATGAGCAGCTACCGGGAAGAGAGGCGGTGTAACTACCACCCGGCGGGGGATAAAGACCCGGCAGCCATCTAGCGGTGTGCAGGGCCGCATTAAGACCCCTCAGGGCCGTGGAACACCACAAAATCCAAGGCCCCCCCAGTCGCGTAATTTCACGCACATGTGCGTGAAATTTTTCGGGTCTAATTCGGGTCTAATTCGGTCTAATTTGGTTCTATTTAACCAATATAAATCAACATTTTTTCTTTAAATACACAAAAATTAAATACACAATTCTCACAGGGCCCTGCAGGCTGCGGGCCGTGGAACGCCAGTTCCACTAAGTTCCGCGGTTAATGCGGCTCTGGCGGTGTGTCCACTAGCTGAGGAACAACAATGGGTGAACAGACTTTCGGGCTCATGGGAGCAGCTACGCTACGGAGAGCACTTTGACACCGGGGCGGCAGTGCAGGAGTGGACTGGGAACTTTGTTTCCTCTGGTGGTCCAGCCTGGGACATGCTGGACTGGTTGTTAGAGCGGGTTTCCACAACTTGGGATGCCCTGAAACGAGGCAGGAGGGCTGGCAGAGTGTTGTGCCGTCTCTGCTATGATTGTCAGCCACCATGCGGAGACACTGCTGCTGGTGCCCATGGGGGGCTGGGTCACATGACATGACGTTGTATCATGAGGACACATGCCTTGACTTTGTGGATGTAACCTCGCTGCACCGTAATATTTGTGTCCTTGTATACATTTCCTTTTGTGTGGACATAAATGCATTATTGTGTGTGTGTGTGTGTGTGTGTGTGTGTGTGTGTGTGTGTGTGTGTGTGTGTGTGTGTGTGTGTGTGTGTGTGTGTGTGTGTGTGTGTGTGTGTGTGTGTGTGTGTGTGTGTGTGTGTGTCATTTGTACTGACCGTGCCCGTGCTGCCCAGAGACAGGTGGCTGAGCTGCTGGGCCAGAGGGCCCATCATGGACGTGGGCTGGATAGACATGGCATGCTCCATGGTAGGGGTCAGAACTGTGCCCTGTGTGGCACAAACACAGACAGACAGACAGACAGACAGACAGACAGACAGACAGACAGACAGACAGAAAAATAAAACATTTTAAGAATGACTTCATTGTACAAAGAGCATTAACCAGTATGAGGACAGAGGACAGCAGGAGGACAGTATGAGGACAGAGGACAGCAGGAGGACAGTATGAGGACAGAGGACAGCAGGAGGACTGACTCACCGCTGGCTGCATGAGGTATGACTGGTGGTGCATCCAGGACGGATTGTGTACCTGCACATCAAACGTTAAGCACATAGAGTTAATAATTAGTTAATCATAGCATCAAAGTTAGTTTAATCGTATTGTAATGCCAATTAATTCTATACAAATAGCACCCTCCCCTGCCCGGCTTCCCTTCACCCGAACACGGGGCCAATTGTGTTCGACGTGTAGACAAAATCCTCTCTTAGGGGGGTCCCTGGCACAACATCTTTTCAAATGGGGGGGGTCCGTGTCCAAATACATAATCATTTTGGGGGTCCTTGACATGAAACCGATTGAAAAGCAGCCGTGCTAAATAACAGTTGTTTCAGTACCTGGTAGGATGAGACAGGAGAATGATGCATGTAGGGAGACAGGGAGGTCTGGGCGATCATTCTGTTGGGAGCCAGACTGTAGTGTGACGAATAGAAGCTGTGGAACACAGAACATACATGGAACAGTTTAAATAAAATCCATTATTATTATTATTATTATTATTATTATTATTATTATTATTACTACATTTATTATTATCATTATTATTATTATTACTACATTTAGTATTATTATCATTATTATTATTACCCTTATTATTATTATTATTATTATTATTATTAGAGTACCATGATGGTAAGATTATCTCATGGATAGGCCTGTCACAATTAATACATAATTGCCTAATCACAGTTATTTGAGATATTTGCAGTTATTTTGCATAATCGTCATAATCGTTTCAATGTTGAATATTTCTCATACATTTTAAAACATTTATAAAAAAAAAAAAAAAAAAATATATATATATATATATATATATAGTGGAAATAGCAGATTTACAATCTCACAACGCGTCACAATGTGATGCCAATATGTGGCAGGATCTGATGGAATGTGCTGTAAGTAGGCAAAGCAGGTTTTTTTTATGATTATCTTTATTTTGTTACTGTGAATTGAATACATAGGACTGCAATGGAAACAGAGGTGCTCAGGACTTATTTGTGTTATACTTTTAGCCCAAGTGTATGACTGTACCCATACTGTTTGCATTTCTGTCTAATAAACTATTCAATCAATCAAACAAAACTTCTCTCAGAGGCCACTAGATGGCAGCACCTCCCCACTGTTTGGGTTGCCCCACAGTGTTTGTGTGTGTGCTGGGGCCTCTGTTTAGTGTCAGTGTGTCACTCACCCGTTCTGTAAGGCCGTGGGGTCATAGGCCAGCGTCATTCCTCCCTGCATGGGAAACAAACAACACGCAACCATTCAATACCTCTGAGCTCATATCTGTCCATGTCGGACGGAGGCCTTGTATGTCTAAAACCGTTCCCTATTTTTTTCATTATTTATTTGAAATTAAAACAGTGAAAACAGGGAAAATAGCCGATCTACAACCTCACAACGTGTCGACACGTTGTGAGCTTGTAGATCAGCTATTTTCCACAACTTTTGTGTGACATTCTTGTATGACAAAGTAGGTCTTTAATTTACCAACAAAAAAAGAAGGTTGAAATACAGAAATACAGAATTATTCAAAATGTGTAATTTATTTCATAAATAGCCAATCTACAAGCTCGCAAGGCGTCTGTGAGCTTGTAGATTGTATGTAAAAGACGAACTACAAGCATGCAATGTGTGAGGTTGCGACGTGTAATGTGAGCTTGTAGGTCGGCTATTTTCTGTGAACATATTTAAGAAGGAAGGCACGTCTACGTCTTGTTTCTCTACCACAGCAATGCCAGCTGGCAGATCCGTGGCACTGGGTGGCAAACAAACTGCAACCGGAAGTTTGGATGGAATGCGTTGCAGTCAATGAGAGCCAGGCGGACCAGCTTATAAACAAACACTACTGTATTTCTGAATGACTGCAACCTTTGTAAAGTACTCGGTCCAGGGAAAATAAAAGAAGACATACAGTATCACTCATTGTTTTCTCCTGTGTTGCTTTTCGATGGGAGGCAAAAAGTATGTTTCTGACTGTGCCCATAGTATGTGCTGTTATCGCAATACTTAATAACTAATAGCCAAATCGCGCAATAGTACTGAGCCAGAAATAACACCTGGCGCTGTTTCCCAAACAGTGTGTCGGGACCCATTTGTGGGTCACAAACACGTTTTTATGGGTCACAAGTAACTATCCCTTCATATCTAGTTTCCTACATTTTGTTTAGGATTATTGTTATTTCAAATCATTTTCAAAAGACATTTAAAAAAAACAACTAACTCTTTAGTTAAAAAAAATATTTTTGCCAAAGACTTTCATGAACAAATGAAAGAAAATCTAAGAAATTCCATAAACGAAAATAGCCGATCTACAAGCTTACAACGCGGCGCGAAGCGACGCGTTGTAAGCTTGTAGATCTGCGATTTACACTAGTTTGGGTCCCGGGCAAACATCTGATTTCGTAGTGTGCACATCGAGAAGCCAGTGATCATAGAACAACCTGCGATATGACTTCTATTATATTCCTGAACCGATAATATGACAATGGTCGCAATCGTTCAGAAATGGTGTTTGTTCATAAGCCTGTCCATCTGACTCTCATTGACTGCAAAGCATTTTCATCGATTTGAGTTTGCTACCCACTCACCCACGTGCATCAATGGCATAATTATGCCTCGGCGTCGAGCACTTCCATTCCTTCCTAATTAAGTTCCATATATGCCCAAGAATAGGGATGCTATAGAGGCGTTCAAGGGGTTAACTAACTGCGTAGCATCTGCTTATTACCGTGTCTCCGTCTCGGAGCCAGGGTCTGCCGTTCTGGAGGTACTTCCCCTGGTTCTGTCTCTTCTTCTGGCCTCCGTCTGCAAACTTACATAATAAGGGCTCTGGTGGCACTGTGGAGGACACACAACAATAATGAATAATAATGCCATGAGGGTATTGCAAAAAGTGGGCCCCTAAATAATTGCCAAAACAAAGATTTGTATGATAATATAAAATAAAAAAGTGCCTGCCAAAAACGTTTATAAACGTTTTTGAGAATTAAGCTATTGCCTGCTTTAAAAAAAAAAAAGAAAAAAAATCTAAAATTATCTTTTATTTTTGGGGTTTTTCCGTTCTTCACAAAGAACCAGGAGATAACGACATCCAAAGATTTGCTGCTCCATTCACTTCAATGTTCAAAAATAAACAGAGAAAAAAAATCAAATTTTTCCTATGTTTTACTATGTATTTTTGAATGGAATTCAAATTTTCAAACATCAGACAACAAATATCAACGAGGTCGTGATGACCTCTTGACATTTTTTAAACCACACCTGAAAACCTTCAGTGATTAGCAACCATCAGGGGACCAATCATACATACTGGAGATAAATATTCTGTGATTACTTGAAAAGGTATGAAATCGTTAAAAATGCTGGCAGAGGCTGCAAACTGTTTTAGAAAACCCCTGGCAGTGAATGTGTGTTTAAAAAAAAACGATATACTATTCTATTTTTTCTATACAAAAAAGGTGTTTTCATACCAATAATCCAACCAATCAATCAACCAACAAATAAGAAGTTATATACACTATGCTAGTTCCATTGATTCATTTGATTGATTGATCATTATTGATTATTGATATTTTTTTCCAGTAAATACATTTCAATACAATCAAAACAAACATGCTCTGAGCTCTTCTTTGAGATTTTCAAGAGGGCCCTGGACCAGAAGAGGTTGTTGGGAACTGCCGTACTAACAGCCAGAAAAAACACTGTAAAAAAGAAGAAAAATAACATTTTGTGGTGTGTGTGACTCACCCGGCACCCCCGGTGGCGTCTTGATGAATTTACCGTTGAAATGCTGAATAATGGCCTCACACTTTTCTGTGGATTCCATCCTGAAAAGCACATTCCACATCAAGACCACTCCCTTTTGAATTACAGCATGAATAATATTAGTGATATCATCATCATAGACTAGACACTAGGGTGGGCAACTTTAGCAACACAATCACAACGATCAAAACAAAGTGATACTTTTGAGGTAACCAGGTGTCCGTCCCTATGCCCGTGACCCAATTATCCATGTACCCCAGTGACTGTGCATTTTTAGTTTAGTTTATTTCAGTCAATTTTGTGGTAACATTACAGTAGGTAATAAAATAAAATTAAAAAAGTTTATCAAGAAAAGATAAACATTTCTGACCAAAAAGGTATAGGCTGAAGCATTGCTTATTACGCCTACCCTTTTACAAAACAAAGAAAAATGAAAGTCAAAATGGAGAGAGAAAAAATGAAACAAAAACAAAAAACAACCAAAAGGAAAAAAAGGAAACAAGGTACAAGGACAAGACACGTTTCTCTACATGTACGTGTTTGCTGTACTGTACAAGTATGTATATATGCTATAATAAATAGAATCATACAGAAGGCTGCATTGCACAAACTAGACCTGTGCCCGTCGGGCACCGGTCTACTCTGGAATGATGCAAATAGAGAATGCATGCCCCACCCAGTTATGCAATACCCATTATACCCGCTGTAACAGTCTGTCTGGGAAACTTTTATGCCCATATATGGAGATATCTATATGTATCTGTCTGTCCTTGTCCCTTTTGTGCACATATACTGTATATGGAGATCCCTGATGTTCTCAGTTACATGGCCATTTACGGGCATACAGTACCCATATATGGGCATATGGGGCGGGATCCAGGGTTGCCAGATCTGCTTATTATAATTTCCCCGCAAGATTTTATTTGAAAATAGCCGATCTACAAGCTCACAACGCGTCGCATCGCGACGCGTTGTGAGCTTGTAGATCTGCTATTTTCAAATAGCTGATGTATACGTCAAAGTGCTCATGTGGCCCATAGTCGCTTCTTTTGGGCTGGTTTTCCTAGACCTGGTTGCTTGTTTCACAGAATCTGGCAACACTGGGTGGATCGGCGGTTCTGGAAAGTCCTTGTACAATGTCTGTGGAGAACGTCTGAAGAGTGCAAAGTGACTGTGGAAAGAGGACTGACTAAGTCATCAAAGGGCAGGTGTGGTGAATTTGACTGGTGTGAGGGATTTGCCAAATCAAGCTTATAGGCTGGAGTTGCCATGGCAATCATTTGGCTCATTTGGGTCACGGTCCTTTTCATGCGGTTCTGGACAACCGCCTATCCGGCCGACTCGGCGCCGGGCACTGCACTCCCTCTGGTCGTCTGTGACGTGTGTGGCCAATTTGAAGTCGGGCGGTTTAACGGTTCTCCAGATACGTGGATTACAGACAGAGATTCGGTGCATTTATTGTAAGATATATTTACAACCAATGACAATAGACCAATTCATGGCTCCTACACCTATATTATACTACACAACATCAACAGGCACTGATCTCCCGCAATGCATATAAGGTCCTGTGTCGGCCCTGGTCCAGGGGCGTAGCCACGGGTGGGCATAGGTAGGCCTGGGCCCACCCATTTGGTTTTTCTGCCCACCCCCCAAAAAATGAAAGATTTTTTTTTAATGTCATATTCAGCCATTTTGATAACGGTGTTTATATAGCTACCCGAAATCCGTCACAAAGCCGCAAAAAAAAGCATTAAAAAACGCACATGCTTGTGTGCCCACCCCGCGACTCCACAGGCCCAGCCTCGGCTAACGTTCTGGCTACACCACTGCCCTGGTCTTGTGTGATTATGCTCATCTGTGTGCGATGTGTTTCTGTTTGTCTGGTAGATTATTTATTGATTTGTCACATTGTGCTGTAACCGCCTCCATTTCCCTTCGGGGATTAACCCATTAAGACCTGAAGCCGATTCTACAAATGTCTTCTAAATCCAGTTTTCAAAAAAAATAACGTATGTTTCTATATCAGTGGTTCTCAAACGTTTTCATAATTGTCAAGGACCCCCAAAATTATATGTATTTGGCCGCGGACCCCCCATCTCAAAATACTTTGTTCCAGGGACCCCCCAGAAGCAAAGATTTGAGTTACAAATGTTCGCTTTGAAAGATTTGCACACATTTTCACAATTCTTCAAAAACAGCAGATCTACAAGCTCGTAGCGCGGCACTCGGTGCCGCGCTACGAGCTTGTAGATCTGCTGTTTTTGAACAGCCAAAGAGTACTCTTATAATGCTCTTTTTTGCTCAAATCTAAAAAATGACACAGGTGCGTTCCAGGTCTTAATGGATTAATAATAAAGAATATCTCGTCTGGTCTCGTCTCGTCTCATTGATCTGTATACCTGGCGAAGCCCACGCCGCGGCTGGTGCCGTTGGCGTCGCGGAGGATGCGCGTGGAGATGACCTGGCCGAAGGACTTGAGCATGGCCTCCAGCTCCTGCTCGTCCATGGACACTGGCAGGTTGGAGATGTACAGGTTGGTGGGGTCCTGCTCCTGTTGCTGTACAAACAATAAGAATAAAAGAAAAAAATAATCACATTTATTTGCACAGCACTTGTTGTTGGTAAGACTGTGTGTATCGTGTGGTTCTCAACCAGTGGTCCGGGGACCACCAGTGGTCCTTGAGGGGGGGTTCCAGGGGGTCCGCAGCAGAATGTGTTAATACATTTCAACCGCTTTATCCATATTGTATACGTTGGCTATTCAAAAATAGCAGATCTACAAGCTCACAGCGAGTCACTTCGTGCCGCGCTGCGAGCTTGTAGATCTTCTATTTTTGAACATTTTCGAAAAATCTTGAACATTTTTGAAGAATTTTGCATTTTTTTAACGCAAATCTTCCTTGATTTGACTTGACTTGAAAAAGGTTGAAAACCACTGTATTAACCCATTAAGACCGGGCTTTTAAATCCTAACAGTTTTCTGAAAAACCTGTTTCTATATCAGTGGTTCTCATGTCAAGGACCCCCAAAATTATATGTATTTGGCTGCCAACCTCCCCATCTCAAAATATGTTGTTGCAGGGACCCCCCAGAAGCAAAGATTTGAGTTAAAAATGTTCACTTAAAAAAATAAATAGATTTTTACACACTTTCAAGATTTTTCAAAAATAGCAGATCTACAAACTCATAGCGTGGCATGAAGTGATGTTTAGAGATGTTTACTAAACAGCTGGAGAGACATGGGAGACTCCTGTTGCTGAACAAACACTCTGTAGCAATGATCACTATTGTATATAGCGCTATTTCACACTTATAATCACTTACAACACCTTTAAAAAGCACATTAACGAAACAAACGTTTCAGATGTTTCCCAGGTAGACCGAAACAATAGCCGATCTACAAGCTCACAAAGCATCTGATATTTTTTCACGTCATTTCTAGAGGTGTGTACTTCTCATTCTTCTCAACCGTTTCACTTCGCTTTGCCAAGGTCAACCCGACACCAGGATGTAACTTTGATCTATTTATTTATTTTTTAAAATACGTGCGTTATACAGTACGTTCATGAGCGTGACGCAGTGTTCACATGAAAACATGCAGTGAAATATGTGTGGGAGAGATGTTGAATACACACGTAGCAGAGCAACAGAGCAGTCAGAAGGCCAGATAAAAAAAAAGAGGAATGTTGGTCCCCTGTGCTGGAGAATGAAACCGTGCGTGAAGGTAAGAGTTCACACAGAAAGAAACACGGGCAGGGGGAGAAAGTAGCCGAGTAAAATTACTCAAGTATTGTACTTAAGTACAGGTTTTTTTAGGTACTTTTACTTTACTTGAGAAATGTATTTACACTTTACACAATTTACACGATTGGTGTATTTAAGATAGGGACAGTGCACTCATAACTGTCCAACTACTTCTCCAAAGTGAGTGACACCCAGAGCAACAATACTAGAGGGAGCGCGACCATGATGAGGAAACACCCCAAAATGTATCAACAAACATGGGGTAAAAGTAGGAAGTATTAAGTTGTTTTTTATTTGCACATGCATACCATAAATTCCACAGGGCTAAACCACAAATGACATCATCAACTTGCGACGGGTATTGTCCCTCTTGAGTAAAAGATGAACTGTTTCTAAAATTAATACAATATTTAAAGTGTTTTTAATAGATTTGTTTTGTTATAGAGGGCAGTTATAATGTATTAAGTCTTACGTAAGGGATCAGTGTATCCAGGGATCCTGGATACACTGCCACTGATTTTTTTTTTACTAATAAAGTATTCAATCAATCATATGGTAGTGGAAAAAAGTATTGAAAATAGGAAATACTGAAGATTAAGGGATAGTTCACCCAAAAACATACTTTTTTCCTATGGATTAGTCACCCCATGGAGACTTCAATTCATGGATATTCTTTTGTTTCTGTCTCATTCCTAAGCCAATAATTTGATGACCAGCGGACCGGTAGGCAGCGGTTCCGGTAGGAGATACAAAGGAGACTCTTTGTGTCTCCTACCGGAACCGCTGCCGGTCATCAGATTATTGGCTTAGGAATGAGACAAAAACAAAAAAATGTCCATGAATTTGCTTAATGGGGTGTGTAATTGATAGAAAAAGAGTTGCATGCTGGTGTCGCGCACAGAAAATAGCAGATCTACAAGCTCACAGATTGTATAGATCGGTTATTTTTGGCCTTATGGGTTAGGTTTAAAAACGTCACAATTTGTTAATGGCATTCACAAAAACCCTGTCCTAAAATGCTTGCATCCTGACAAGTATAGCAATACAAACGTGTGTGTGTGTGTGTGTGTGTGTGTGTGTGTGTGTGTGTGTGTGTGTGTGTGTGTCTGTGTGTGTGTAATTTGTATGAAAGCAGTGCGTCCGAATTGACGTTTGATTTTTTTTTTTTAAAGGGCGGTGCTAGTTAGGAAGTACAGAGGGTTCTATTTTTAGCCGTGCCATTGTTCCCTGCATGGCGCCTGGCCTTGCAGCTCCATGCAGCGGCCCCATGTTGTGGCTCCACCACTCTAGGGCCCGGGATGGCCCGTTCCCCCGTTCCCCGTCCCGGCCCAGAACGTTCCGTCCCATCCCCAGGAGGTGACATTAATTACACTAAGGACACTTCACAGCAGCTGTGGCCCAAGCTGTTCTTAGAGCGGGAACAACACTTGAAACGACTGCAGACGGAAAGCACAAGAGTGACTCTTTTATCCACTGTTAAAGAACACAGTAATATTACAGTAATATTACAGTAATAACACAGTAATATTACAGTAATTTTACAGTAATAACACAGTAATATCACAGTAACAACACAGTAATATTATAGTAATAACACAGTAATATTACAGTAATAACATGTGTCTGGGCTATTCAAAAATAGCAGATATACAAGCTCATAGCGCGGCACCGAGTAGCCTATATAGCCGCGCTATGAGCTTGTAGATCTGCTTTTTTTTATTTTATCGTGAAAATTGGTGCATATCTTTGAATATATATTATGTTTCAAAGCAAACGTTTGTAACTCAATTTTTTGCTTCTAAGGGGGTCCCTGGAACAACATATTTTGAGATGGGGGTCCGCGACCAAATACATATAATTTTGAGGGTCCTTGACATGAAACAGTTTGAGAACCACTGATATTACATAGAAACATACGGTTGTCAGAACACTGTTAAAGGAGGAGTTCACCCAAAAAATGACTTATTTTCTATCAATTGCACACCCTATGAAGCATTGAATCCATGGATTTATTTTTGTTTTTATGGCATTCCTAAGCTAATAATTTGATTCCCGTCTCCTACCGGCTAATGTATCCGGTAGGAGACACAAAGTAGATTATTTGTGTCTCCTACCGGAAATACACACGGTCATCAAATTATTGTCTTAGGAATGCCACAAAAATGAAATCAAGGCTTCATGGGGTGTGTAATTGATAGAAAATAAGTCATTTTTTGGGTGAACTCCTCCTTTAAGATCTAGAAAACATTTGTAAGTTAAAATGTGAAGACACAATGCAAAACATATAATATGCTCTTTTTTGATATCAGCCTGGTTTCTGTAAATGGGGAAGAATGACCACCCAGCGATTTTTTTTTTTTTCACCCAGAGTAACCTTTGCGACTTAAGAAGTTCCTCTGTGTATATTTAGGTCTTCATATAGTGGCCATCAACACCTCTAGAGTAGCACATGCTGTCTGGGGTGAAGTCTGCACGGTGGTGTTTAGTTGCATCTTTGCCGGGTGTCCTGTCCCGGAGACACATGATCAGAGTCGCTACTGGAGCTTCAGTGTTCCGTTTCACCCCAGAGCAAGTGGTGGAAAAAGTACTCAAATGTTTTTACTTAAGTAAAAGTATCAATACTGCATCGTAGAAGTACTCCGTTACAAGTAAAAGTGCAGAATTCAAAATTTACTTGAGTAAAAGTACGGAAGTATTGGTATCAAAATGTACTTAAAGTACCAAAAGTAAAAGTACCAAAATGTTTGAAAATAGCCGATCTACAAGCTCACAACGCGTCGCGATGCGACGCGTTGTGAGCTTGTAGATCTGCTATTTTCCAATGGCCGAAATGTATATATAAGGCTGAAGTGGTTAATGTATGTTTTATAATGTAATCGTTTATATCTGCAAAGTAACTCGTAACTAAAGTTTTCAAATAATTGTAGTGGAATAAAGGTACAATATTTGCCTCTGAGATGTAGTGGAGTATAGAAGTAAAAGTACTGGAAATTGGAAATAAGTACAAATACCTCAAAATTGTACTTAAGTACAGTACTTAAGTAAATGTACTTAGTTACTTTACACCACTGCCCCAGAGGTGGAAACAAGTAACTATTCGTTGTCGCTGTCAGCCGGGGGGCAGAAACCTCTGATCTCTGTATTCTAACTGTTTGTGTTTCATATTAGACCCCATGGTTGCTTGTTTCTCGCACAAAATCTGGCAACACTGGCCGACACAGTGGCTCTCGGTAACAGGCGACCTCATGGCACTGGGTCTGTTTGGCCAATCATTTTCATATCAAGGACCCCCAAATTGATGTATTTATAGCCACAGACCACCCCCGTCTGAATGTTTTTTTGTGCCAGGGACCCCCATAAGAATCGGTTTGTTGTCAAAACTGTTGTCTAAATGATTCAAACGCATCTTTTGAAAAGCTTTATTTGTATTTTTTTTACATTTCTGTTTTTTCCTTTCTTGTTTAATCTTTTGAAATATACATACGTTTTTTTTTAAATATAGTAAACGTAAAAAATTGGATATTCACCCAGGACCCGCACAAATTACTCCATGATGACCCCAAAATGGGTCCCGAACCATTGTTTGGGAAACACTGGGGTTACAGTTCTTCTAGTATTGGACCGGAGGAGGAGGGAGACCCTATGATGGCACTGGGTCTGTTTGGGTGCGGGCAGGGGGGTGGATGGATGGTGGGTGTGTGTGGGGGTGTGTGTGTGGGTGGGTGGGGGGGTGGCGAGGCGATCAGGGATACTAGCGGGGTGGAGTGTATTAAGCGCTGGTGTCAGCCCCAGGCCCTGGCCCAGGACAACGGACAATGCCGGCCCATTGTGTCGGCCCCATTGACAGTGGGTGTAGTGGCACCCTCCCGGGGGGCTTCCCTCAATGGGGGGCCTGAGAGGCGCGCAGGGATCAGCTTAATGGGCTGACAAGAGTTGCTTTGACTGCGGACATTTGACACAAAGAGCTCAGTGCAAAGCCCCGCCACGGGAGACTGTTAGCAACGTACACAAGACCAGAGGAGGCAGGGAGGGAGGGAGGGGGGGAGAGGGGGATGACGAAAGAGAGGAACAACAGAATGGGAAGTGGAAGGGAAGGAGGGATCAACAGAGGAGGCGTAACGTAACGCTTGATTCATGCTTTAGTTGGCGAGACGGAGCATACATTAGGCCAAGTGTACCTCTAAAATAAAAATAATCAAAAAACTAATAATTAGACCAACTACTACGTCAAAAGTTAGACCCTCCAGAAAAATGTGTTTATGAGATCGCAGAATTTACCGCATAATCAGCAAAATGGCGCATAATTATGCGGGGATAACGTTTTTTCAAAAAGGCCGCATCGCATAATACGCACATCGCATCCCATAATATGCGATTAGCATCGCATATTTCCGCATATTTCGCAACTTTTCACATATCTCGCATTTTTCGCAACCTTTCGCATATTTCGCATATTGCCGCATATTTCACAACTTTCCGCATTTTTCACAACTTCCCGCAATTTCACCGCATAAAATTGCAAAAGAAAAAGCATATTTCATCGCAAAATCAAGGATTTTTGCCCGCATAATCAAGGATTTTTGCCCGCGTTTTTCTGGAGGGTCTAAAAAGTAACCAACAAACTATACTATGAAAAAAATAATTGCCGATCTACAAGCTCGCAATGCTCGCAGCTCCTGGTGAAAGTTACAGGAGTTCTGACAGTATGGAGTGTGATATGAAATGTGAGATTATACCATAATCACAGTAATCATGTCTTTTCATCAAGAGCTTTTGGAGAGAACAGACTCACTTTTAGGTTCAGAGCACCGCAGAGGGGAGGCGTGTGTGTGTGTGTGTGTGTGTGTGTGGGTGTCCAGCTGACGCTCGTTGATGCTCGTTAATCTTGCATGCATAAAGGCAATAATGTTTCTGCGCCGTCAAATAGGCCTACATCGATTCTAAGATAGCATCGAAGCCAAATATTTTTTTTACAAGTGAATACCTCTGTGGTATTATAGATATTTTGGGCATAAATGGACTCATTAGGTCGTCCAGCAGTCAGCTGTGTGTCTTACTTTGGCCATCTGAGCCTGGACCCCACTGGACTTCAGGGCTGTAACAGCCTTCTGCGCCGCCGCTGGACTGTCAAAGTCCACAAAACCATAACCTGGAGACATAATATATTATTAATACCCTGGAATACATACTAAAAGGCAAACAGAAATGTAAATCTAATGTATTATGTTCCAATGTTCAAAGCCAGAAACACAGTGAAATTGTTCATCACAATTATTAGCATGACAATTAATCGTCAAGTAAAATGACATGATTGTGTGGCTTCCTTCACTCCTTCACTCCCTCCTTCACTCCCTCACTCACTCCCTCACTCCCTCACTCACACACACACACAGAAATACGCACAACTCACCTTTGCACTTGTTGGTGGTTTTATCCAAGATGGCCTTGGTGGAGACGATTTTGCCATAGCTTCAAAAGGTAAACAAAACAAACACACGCACGCACGCACGCACGCACGCACGCACGCACGCACGCACGCACGCACGCACACACACACACACACACACACACACACACACACACACACACACACACACACACACACACACACACAGACACACACACACACACACACACACACACACACACAAACAATTTGAATTACTATTTTTGTGAGGACATCGACATTTTTAGGACAGCGATCTTATTTAACACATTTACCATTTCTGAATCTGAACCTAAAGACAAAAATATCAGGTCTCACAAGTTAACACACGTCTCACCATTTCCTTTGCATTGTATTCATTCCATTATGCTTTTATACACATACATGATTGATTACATTCATTAACTTTGTCTGAAAAGGAGCAGGAAGAAGATCATCTTGAAACAAACAACCATTTCTCTTTAGTGAGGACGAGGGAAAACTGTACTAGCATACTTGTGGGGACATGTGGCCCCTCACAAGTATAGTAAGTACACGCACGCACACGCACACACACGCACACGCACACACACACACACACACACACACACACACACACACAGAGAGAGAGAGAGAGAACACAGTAAATGACTGATGAGGTTACTCTCGGTCACAGAAGAGAGGAATCTGCTCCAAACCGTGTGAGCTGTACAGTAACACCAAAACATCCTGCGGCCTGCAGGTGTAAACATGAAGCAATTACACCCTCCCTGTCGCACCCCAGTCAATTGGTTCTTTTCAGCGAGATCTTTACAGTGTCACATAGAACGGTTATACAGTGTGTCTGTCTGCCTCTCTCCGCCCCTCCCTGTCATTGTCTGCCGCTCGCTCTACTGAAGGAGACGCTTGTATTGTACACTAAACTCTGACTGTTCCCGGCCGTGAGGGTACGGTGTTGTTTTCAACCAGACAGGAGAGAGAGAGAGAGAGAGAGAGAGAGAGAGAGAGAGAGACAGTAGAGATGGCCCAGGGCGAAAAAACAATTTGTTCCACGTCCGCCTTTATTCTCCTTCCATTCTTCAAATGCACACGCACGCACACACACACGCGCACACGCACACACACACACACACACACGCACACGCACGACTATTTATAAACACCGCCCGAACATCACAACGAAAAGTGAATCAGAAAAACAAATGACATTAAGTTGTTGAATTGATGCAGTAAGTATACAGCAAATTACGCCCAGACATTATTATATGCTTTATAATAATGATGTCAGTGATAAATGAGACCCAGGAAAACTAAATGGGGGGGGGGGGGCACGATGTTCACACACGTAACATGCACTGTTACAGGACAGTGTATTGGGATGGTGTGTGTGTGTGTGTGTGTGTGTGTGTGTGTGTGTGTGTGTGTGTGTGTGTGTGTACAGTCAATGTGGGGGCGTGGCCTTCCTCTGTTTGGGCCACATGACGTCTGAGGGCGGAGTTACACTGACTGTAAGATGATCCTTCAGCCCTGCGGTAGCTCCTCTCTTCTCCTCTCTTCTCCTCTCTTCTCCTCTCTTCTCCTCTCTTCTTCTCCTGTCTCTTCTCCTCCCATCCCATCCCATCCCCTCTCCTCTCCTCTCCTCTCTGAACATCACAGCTTGTTGCTCTCCTCTCCATCCCACAGCCCTCCCTTTGTTTTCATGGAGATGTGACATAGACAAGATGGCCCTGAAGACAGAGACCCGTTTCATTTGCATTTTCTGTATCTTTCTTTTCTTTTTTTTTACCACTTTCAACCGGCCCATGTCCCTATTTTGGCCATGCATGTTATTATAGGCTGTTTGCTGTTTAAAAACAAAATGCACATTAAAACACACACACACACACACACACACACACACACACACACACACACACACACACACACACACACACACACACACACACACACACACACACACACACACACACACACACACACACACACACACACACACACACACACACACACACACACACACGACCTACATCAGTAGTACAAGGCAGGGACTTGTGAGGCCTGGCTCACCAGCCAAAACCTATGACATCACCATTAGGTGTGTGTGTGTGTGTGTGTGTGTGTGTGTGTGTGTGTGTGTGTGTGTGTGTGTGTGTGTGTGTGTGTGTGTGTGTGTGTGTGTGTGTGTGTGTGTGTGTGTGTGTGTGTGTGTGTGTGTGTGTGTGCGCGCGCGTGTGCGTGTGGTGCGTGTGCCTGCGTGTGTGTGTGCCTGCGTGGGTGTGTGTGTGTTGTGCACGTGCTAAATGAATGACTGCATCACCAGTGCACACACACACACACACACATTTAAGTAGCCTGCTTTTCCAGCAGGGTAGCGCTGAACAAAAGGAGCCAGACGCCTCTCGTTTAGAAGAGTTCACATGAATGGCTGGAAGCAGACACCGACGGCTGACCTTTCCCTTACCTAAAGCCCTCTCTATCTACAGTAGTGCTTCTCAAACCTGTTCGTGTCAAGGTGGACCCCCAAATTGATACTGTACGTATTTGCTAGCCGCGAACCCCCCCCCCCCCATCGGATTTTTTTTTTGTGCCAGGGACCCCCTCCAGAAGCGAAGCAAATCAAACTTCATTTGTACAGCACATTTACAACAGCCCAAAGCCGACCAAAGTGCTGAACGTGGTTCAAAACAAAGCAATTCAAAGCATAAAGCAGGGGTCTTCAACGCTTTCAGGCCAAGGACCCCCTAGCCGAGAGAGAGATGAAGCAGGGACCCCCCTATATGTTGTATAAAATGGTGTTTCAGATCAACTTTTGCTGCTCTTTTTTCCCTCTACACCTATAACTCTTTGCCAAAAATAGCAGATCTAAAAGCTCACAGCTTTTAGATCTGCCATTTTTTGGCTAAAGTTCTCCTCAGAAAAGGAATGCTAGGGTTCAAGTGGTTAATGTAAAAAGAAAAAAAATCACATCACACAAAGATTTGGCGGACCCCCTGTATTAACTCTGAGGACCCCCTAGGGGTCCCGGACCCCTGGCATAAAGAAACATCAACAAATAACATGCATTGACACAGGACAACAAAAAACAATGCAGAGTTAAGACAGATCAGGAGAGATAAAAGCAAGAGAGAACAGGTGAGTTTTAAGTAAGGATTTAAAAAGCCCAAATCGACTGGGCAGATCTATTGAGGAGGGGCAACATGTTCCAGAGCCTGGGGCCCGTCACCCCCTGCTCCTTAAATGAGTCGTATGAACCACCAGTAACAACTTGTCCGCAGCAAAGAAGCAAAGATTTGTGTTAAAAATGTTCGATTAAATAAAATATTCAAACATTGAAAATAGCCGATCCACAAGCTTGATGCGTTGTGAGCTTGTAGATCAGCTATTTTCACTACTTCTTAAACATTTATTTCTTCTAACTCATGGAATTTCTTTGATTTTCCTTTTTAAAATTAATTTATGAAATTCTTTTGAAATAATTTTTTGTTTTGTTTATGAAAAATTGTGATTTTTGGGGGATTCTTTTTTTTATTTTTTGAAATAATAATAATTTAAAACAAAAAGTAGGAATGAAAAAAATGGATATTTACTCGTGACCCATAAAAATGTGTCTGCGACCCACAAATGTGTGTGTTTGGGAAACAGTGCGTGCGTGGGTGGGTGTGTGTGTGTGTGTGTGTGTGTGTGTGTGTGTGTGTGTGTGTGTGTGTGTGTGTGTGTGTGTGTGTGTGTGTGTGTGTGTGTGTGTGTGTGTACTGTAGGTTAAACGTGGGTGTGTGTTTGTAAGGGGGGGGAGGGGGGCTGGGGTTGTTTGCTGAGGGCTGTTACAGGTCTTAGTTTCCTGCCGCTGCTGAGCCAGTCCCGGCCTCTGCGATCCCATCCTCTGGGCTGCTGAACCAATCCCATTCCTCTCTGGGCTGCTTAGCCAATCCCGCCTCTCGCTGCATAGTTAGTATACTGTAGGGAGGTTACACCAGGACATGAGGAGGGAAGGGAACTTCCCCCCTTTGTGGCCTCCTTCTCTCCCTCCCTCCCTCCTTCTCTCCCTCCCTCCTTCTCTCCCTCCCTCCCCTCTTTCCCTTCCTTTTCCCTCTGCTTTCCTCAGAGCAGCGTTTCACTAATCTATTGTGTGCTCTAGTCCTTATAAAGCAGCAACCCGGAACTTAATGTCAACCACTTAAAGCCTATACACTTATTGACAATGACTTAAAGACAATGACACAGGCCAACTTTCACAGCGTTGGACACATGCTGACGACATGTTTACCGTCAGGTTGTGTGTGTGTGGAGTCACTTTGTCCCCGGACGGCTGTACACACTGGCTGCTTTTGTAAATGGTATAAATGGTGCATTTATGGCGCCTTTTATTCAAAGCTATTTACAGCGTGCATTACATTCAACCATTCACACTCACATTCGGAGGAAACCATGCAAGGGTTCAAGTCTCTTGCTCAAGGGCACTTGAGCAAGAGGAACCATCCGTTTCCCAAACTCTATTCTACAGATATTACATTACATTATTATTACATTACAGTCATTTAGCAGACGCTTTTATCCAAAGCGACTTACAATAAGTGTATTCAACATAGGTAGGGAACGAAAACTACTAATCGCCAGAAGTCTTAAGTGCATTTTCTGCAAAAAACAAGCAACCAAGAGTATACCTAGCGCTAAGGTAAAAGTGCAATATATCAGCTACCTACTTTCTTAAACAGATGAGACAAAATAGCAAAATTAAATGAGCACGAGCTCAAACAAATAAGTGTATCGACTAAACAAGATCCAATAAAACAATACAAAACTAAAACAAGAGTTCGCCTTTAATGGAGGCCCCCAAAACCGTATGCTTCATTTATAATCAATAACTATCTCACAAGAACCTGACCAAATTGACTAGTGGCCAACGGTATGTTTCTGGTGTTCTAAATGTTATATAAATAATACTGTAGTTGAACATTAGCAATGTCATTCCAACTCAAACTGCCACAACCAAATTGTGTGCAATACAAGTAATGTACTGTACGCTTAGGGAAGCAGGTTGCATACTGGTGCATAAAATAAATAAACAATAAAATAAAAGCTTCATGGAAGTATGTGCAATGTTGAATTATTGCGATTTTTGAAATTTTCAAAAAGAACCAGGATTTGGGGCCTTGCGCCGTCCCGACACTGCCCCAGGATGGAGCCTCTTGGCTGGGCATGGTTCCTACCTATCCTATGGCACAAGTGGCCACTTCCACCCCACGCGAAATTTCAGTATGTATTTTGTCTCAGACTTCAGTGTAATTTAATTGCACAAAAAGAGAGTTTAAGTTCGCTACGCAGGTAATTAGATATTTGAGTTGCTTTGAGCACAATTCCTAAACAGCACAAGTCACTGCAACTATCCATTATTTTCTTAGCAATTATTCTGTCGATTATTATTTCTGAATAATAGAATAATTGAGAAGCGACGCGTTTTGAGCTTGTAGATCTGCTACTTTTGATGCTTTTGTGTGACGCTGTAGTATGATCAAGTAGGATGTTAATTTACGGACAAAAACACAAACAGTTAGAATATGGAGATAGGAGACACGAACATTTTTTTATTTGAAACTCCCACATTAGTGCATTAACCCTTTAAAACCTGGAAAACATCTTTGTCATTTTAGATTTTAATCACTTTAACCATTATTTTATACATTGGCTTTTAAAAAATAGCAGATTTTGATCCGCGGACAAATACATATACTCGTAATTTTGGGGGTCCCTTGACATGAAAAGGTTTTGAGCACCAATGATGTATAGCAACATAAGTGAAAACTCTTATTAGAAAACTGGATGTAGAAGACATTTTTAGAATCGGCTTCAGGTCTTAATGGGTTAAAACAACACTCAGTTTCCATAGGGATTCCCCGACGGTAGGGATTCCCCGACGGTAGGGATTCCCCGATGGTTGAGGGGTAGGGAGATGAGGGGACTGAAATTGCCATATTTTTTTTTCCAGCCAACATGCCATATTTTCTCGTCTCTTATATAATGTGCTACTGCGCCTTATGGAAGGGCAAGGGAATATATATATATACAAAGATTTTACAATATGAACCCTTTAAAACTATCAGTGATAAAGTAACTTTACTAACTTTTAATAATGATAATAAACTTTCTTTTTATAATGGTGCAATGACATTTAGTGTGTTGGATTACTTATCTCAAGCGAAGTTTCAAGTATTTGCCGGTGGGTTTCCATATGCCGTACAAGAATTAATGGAATCTAGGGGCTAGCTTCCTCGAAAGTCAAACAATAAACTTTGCTTTGGAAAATGGTCTCTGCGCGACTCTGCAGTAATATAATATAAAGTCAAGCGTATCGTGAGCCGTAGCCAGTGAGCTAAACATACCAGACGAACTGGCACGGCCCTTTAGTACTTCCATTTTTCCATTTTCACAATTTCACTGAGCTGTATCTGACACTAGCCTCCTGAGGACATAACTCTATAGCTTTTAGTGCTTCCCTGTAAATGTAGATTTAGTATATCTTTCAATAGGTAGAGTCTGTGTGATTCCTTATTGACAGTTGGTGGAAAAAGTACTCAAATGTTTTACTTAAGTAAAAGTATCAATATGTAAAAGTACTCTGTTAAAAGTAAAATAATAAAAAAAATACTTGAGTAAAAGTACAAAAGTATTGGTATCAAAAAAAATGTTTAAAAAAAAAATTTGGTATAAAAAAATGGTTGAAAATAACAGATCTACAAGCTCACAACGCGTCGCGATGTGAGCTTGTAGATCGGCTATTTTCAAATAGCCTAGGTATAAAATAGGGCTGAAGTGGTTAATGTATGTTTTATAATGTAATCATTTATATCTGCAAAGTAAAAGTATAGACAATTGGAAATAGTCCAGTAAAGTAAAAGTACCTCAACATTGTACTTAAGTACAGTACTTGAGTAAATGTACTAGTCTGAGTGGTTCTGGAATCCTTCTAAAGTGATGGAGTGATGTTTTTCTCTTGCTATTGTCTTGTATTGTTTCGATTTTGATTTTGCTTCCTTTTAATTTGTTCTTGATCATGTTTTTGATCTTATTGGTTTCTAATCTTGTTTAATATTGTGTTGTTTTTCTTTTGTTGATCTATTTTTTATGTAAAGCACTTTGGGCTGCATTTGATGTCATGAAAGGTGCTACACAAATAAACTAACAAGTAAGTAACAAAGAAAAGTAAGATTTTTAGGCGAAATGTGTGTAGGAAATTGGACATGTGGTCTGCTAGAACAGTGGTTTTCAACCTTTTTTGTGTCAAGGACCCCCAAATTGACACAAATTAGCCCAGGGACCCCCATTTGAAAAGATATGCTGGGACTCAACCATTTTTATTCCTTGGGGGTCCCAATCTACACAGTAGTATCATCATCAGTGTTCATTTAACTCTGAGAGTGTACAAATGGAACCAAATGGACCCTAACGGGTCCATTTGGTTCCATTTGTACACTCTCAGAGTTACAGACATATAAGGGTCAATTTGGTTCCTAATTATTAATTTGGCTGGGGACCCCCTGGAACCCCCTCAATGGTTGAAAACCACTGTGCTAGAACATAGCATAAAGGGTCCTACCAGAATGACCAGCCACTACGCGACTACGCGAATATATAGATAAAGTCATAGACAATTAGACATATAAAGGTGTAGACCAGTGATGTCAAACTGGTGTTTCGCGGGCCATTTCCGGCCCGCGACGTCGTCAAATCCGGCCCGCGATGTGATTTTAGAAAACGGCATTTAATACTACCTTTTAATGGAAAAAAACGAGAGAAAAAAAAGACAAAAAACCCCCCGGCTCCCAGCAGCTTCTAATGCACGGAAGCAGTGTCTGAATACTGGATAAACGTGTTCTGTTAGAACAATGACCAAGCCGTGCCACGGCCAAGGTCATTAGCATACAGAGGACCATCACCATTCAACTCTACCTGTACTGGAGAGCGCTTTTTCAACAGCGTCACAAATCCGGTAAAACACCGTTGTATCGAGAAGTATATATCAGTTGCGTCTCTCATCTGGACGAGTAGACAGAGTGGCTGCATTCCTCTCCATACAGACGCCCCAGAGTCGGAGGAGCGTCTACACTGTAGACGCTCCTCCGACTCTGGGGCTTCCGTATCGCGGCCGCCATATTAGAGGGGACACGCCTTCCTGACTCCTGGCCAATCACAGCGCGTCTTTTCCGAGACTTGTCAGAATGTAGTTGTATAAAAATACAACAGGATATTTTTATACAACTAGATTCTGACAAGTCCCGGTAAAAAAGACGCGATGTGATTGGCCAGGTAGTCAGGAAGGCGTGCCCACTCTCTAATATGGCGGCCGTGATTACAGGTGGCTCCAATGAACCGCATGCAGCAGCCAATGAGGTGTCTAGGTTTCTGTATCTATGGATATAAAGTACTCACGGCTGGCAGAGTTTGACCAGGTCCTGGTCCGTGGTTCCCGGGTGTAGGCCTCGGATGTACAGGTTGGTTTTACTCAGCTGCTCCCCTCCCCCGCCGCCGCCGCCGCTGTTGCTGCTACTGTTGTGGTTGGGACTGGGGGGCGCCATCTGCTGGCTGGAGGACACATAGGTCTGCTGGGTGTGGAGGAGAAAGAAAACCTACATGAGTTTGTGGCCTTTCCTTCCTTCCTTTGCTTACATAGAGAGAACATGACGGATGATGGAAGTCACTGATAAACTCTTAGAGTCAACACGTGAGGAACGGTCAGGGGCCTTTTTATTTTTAACCCATTAAGACCGGGGAATAATCGGTGTCATTTTTAGATATCTTTGGCTATTCAAAAATAGCAGATATACAAGCTCATAGCGCGGCACCGAGTGCCGCGCTATGAGCTTGTAGATCTGCTATTTTTTTTTATCATGAAAAGCTTTGCAAATATTTGAATATAATTGCTAATATAATGATACTTTTTGACTCAAATCTTTGCTTCTGGCGGTCCCTGGAACTAAATATTTTAAGATGGGGGTCCACGGCCAAATACATATAATTGTGGGGGTCCTTGATATAAAAAGGTTTAAGAACCACTGATATATATAGCAACATACGTCTTTTCAAAAAGAGATTAGGATTCAGAAGACATTTTGCTTGTAGATCTGCGTTCCCGGTCTTAAGGGGTTAAAGCGGCAGCTTTCTGAACCTTGTACAGCAGTGAGTTCTCAAAGTGGAGTCCGGGGACCGATAGGGGTCCTTGAGGTGGGGTGGGGATGTGAGTATACTTCTCCCAGCAGCACAGTGTGGGAGCTAGCAGCCAGGCAGTGTGTAAAGTGATATCATAAAGTATTTTTACTCAAGTACATGATGTGAGTATACTTCTCCCAGCAGCACAGTGTGGGAGCTAGCAGCCAGGCAGTGTGTAAAGTGATATCATACAGTATTTTTACTCAAGTACATGATGTGAGTACAGTATATACTTTCTCCCAGCAGCACAGTGTGAGAGCTAGCAGCCAGGCAGTGTGTAAAGTGATATCATAAAGTATTTTTACTCAAGTACATGATGTGAGTATATACTTTCTCCCAGCAGCACAGTGTGGGAGCTAGCAGCCAGGCAGTGTGTAAAGTGATATCATACAGTATTTTTACTCAAGTACATGATGTGAGTACAGTATATACTTTCTCCCAGCAGCACAGTGTGTGAGCTAGCAGCCAGGCAGTGTGTAAAGTGATATCATACAGGCCCTCATGTCAACACTCAGCAATACTGAGTTCTACGGGGGAATGCAGGGCCTCCTGCCAGCTCCATATAAGGGAAACGGGCCTCTTCTTCTTCTCATAATGCTCGTTTCACATCCAGGAACTCTCAAGCTCCTTTCTCTCTCTCTCTCTATACGACTCAACCAAATGGATTTGGCTGCAGCAGCTGTAGACCCCCGTTTGAAAAGTTTTTTGTGCCAGCAGGGACCCCAATATTTTGGAAAATAGCCGATGTTGTGTGCTCAAAGAATGCCTTGAATTATAGGAGCCGAAACTAAAATTTTGCTTTGAACTTCTTCTTGGAAGGTTTCTGAGGCATTTCTGTGTACAGATAGGATACATACTGATACATTGTTGCGTGCAGATAGGATACATACTGATACATTGCTGCGTACAGATAGGATACATACTGATACATTGTTGCGTACAGATAGGATACATACTGATACATTGTTGCGTACAGATAGGATACATACTGATACATTGTTGCGTACAGATAGGATACATACTGATACATTGTTGCGTACAGATAGGATACATACTGATACATTGTTGCGTACAGATAGGATACATACTGATACATTGTTGCGTACAGATAGGATACATACTGATACATTGTTGCGTACAGATAGGATACATACTGATACATTGTTGCGTACAGATAGGATACATACTGATACATTGTTGCGTGCAGATAGGATACATACTGATACATTGTTGCGTACAGATAGGATACATACTGATACATTGTTGCGTACAGATAGGATACATACTGATACATTGTTGCGTGCAGATAGGATACATACTGATACATTGTTGCGTACAGATAGGATACATACTGATACATTGTTGCGTACAGATAGGATACATACTGATACATTGTTGCGTGCAGATAGGATACATACTGATACATTGTTGCGTACAGATAGGATACATACTGATACATTGTTGCGTACAGATAGGATACATACTGATACATTGTTGCGTGCAGACAGTGAGGAGTGCAGAGGAAGCATTTGCACACTCACTTGTAAACCTGTTATGCAAAGTAGCCATTTGGGTTCTTGGCTGTGAGTCATGAATGGAGGCAGGTGGACGCGCTCTAGCCATAGAATAAAATACGCGCAATGTGAGCGTGTGCCCTGCTCGCACATGCGTGCACGTAACGTCATTAAAATAGTGTTCTGCCAAAGAAAAAGCATACAAATGTTATGAAAATAGCAGATCTACAAGCTCACAATGCGACGCATTTTTACGGTTCTCTGATTTTTTATTTTTAAATAGGCTCTGTCATGATTTATTGACCACATATATGAAGTATAAACAACTAAATTCTATCCGAACGATATCTTAAAAGTAAATTCCATGCCTCAAAAAATAAGTTAGAGACCGTTTTGAAGTTTTAAAAGAGAGGCGAAAACAGCACACAAAAAACAATGGCTGCCGTTCCATTTTGGTTCACTCGAACTCGCCACCTGATTGGCCAACTTTCGCTGTCAATCACAGAACGATGAGCTAGGAGGGGCTTTACCAGGCTAAGGACGCTGATAGGCTCGTCCACTTGGTGGACGATGACAAAGAGCCAAACAAGCCTTCATGTCAGACTCCTTCCTGAAATTTTCCGGAGGGATGTAAGATTCTATTACACCGGACATGTAGGGAGCAAGTCCATTTAAGGCTTTTTTTAAGCCTCCCAACATGGACCACCATGTTGGGAACCAGCTAGCGCTTCACAGTACACAGCAAAACCATAGACCCCAAGAATCCCAACCCTCATGTTCTTATTATAGGTTGATGGTGCAGAGTGTCATCAGAAACCTTGTATGTCCAAAGCTGATCCTTTTTTATTATTATTTTAAAACACATTTTAAAATAGTGAAAATACTAGCAGATCTGCAAGCTCACTCGCATCGCGACGCGTAGTGAGCAGTGAGTAGTGAGATCCAGTGTTGATTACCTTTTTTCAGTGAGGAAAACTAAATAAAAACTAAGCTATGATGACTAAAACTAAGACTAAATATATTGACAATTTCGTCAACAAATAAAAACTAGACTAAAATGTTAGTGAGGGATCTAGTGGAGAAGAGATCCAGTAGAACTAAAAGACAAGTTATTTTATGTTTGGTTGCGCCAGGGTGTTGCGCTTTGAAAATAGCAGATCTACAAGCTCACAACGCGTCGCAGCGCGACGCGTTGTGAGCTTGTAGATCGGCTATTTTCAGCATGCAACCAAGTGTAAAATCAGCCATTACGACGCCATCAAGGCACCGCCAACATACAGTTTAGTCGACTAAATCAACTGTAGATTTAGTCGACTATAATCTTATGATATTTAGTCGACTAAAACTAGACAAAAACTAAAACATTTCAGATGACTAAAATATGACTAAAACTAAATGGAATTTAATTTAAAAGACTATGTCTAAAACTAAATCAAAATTTGCTGTCAAAATCAACACTGGTGGTGGTATTTTCACTACTTTTGTGTGACACTCTTGTATTATGATGATGTACAGTACGGCATTCATTTACATGAAGAACCCTAGAAATATGGCGATATGAGGTTTCTGCCTGACGATGTGTTAACCCATTAAAAAATTAGCAGATATACAATATATTTGTAGATCTGCTATTTTTGAAAATTTGTGAAAATTTGTGAAAATCTTTAAAAATATATTTTTTTAAAGCGACCTGGGGGGTCCCTGGAATAAAATATTTTTAGATGGGGGTCCGCGGACAAATGCATGTAATTTTTGGGGTCCTTGACATGAAAAAGTTTGAGAACCACTGATATTATAGCAAAAGAAATATAGGATTTTGAAGACATTTGTTGAACACCCAGAAGCACTAAGATTTGAGTTAAAAATGTTTGCTTTAAAAAATATATATGTTCAAAGATTTTCACACATTTTCACGATTTTTCCAAAATAAATAGCAGATCTACAAGCTCATAGCGCGGCACTCGGTGCCGTGCTATGAGCTTGTAGATCTGCTATTTTTGAATAACCCAAATACATCTTAAAATGACACACAGATGCGTTCCCGGTCTGATTGGGTTAACAGGCCCAGATGTCAACAACAGCATGTTATTGTGTTTCTGCCTGTCTGTCTTCTGTCCTGCCTGTCTGTCTGTCTGCCTGCCTGTCTGTCTTCTGTCCTGCCTCCCCTATACATAAAAAACACAAATTACTGACATCTGTGGACGCTCAGGACTTATTTCTGTTGGTCACATGATCAGTGGTGGAAGAGGAACTCAATACCACAATGTATTTAAATACTCTGTTGCAAGTAAAAGGCCTGTATTCGAGTAAAGGTATAAAAGTATTGGCATCGAAATGTACTTCAAGTACCAAAGTAGAAGTACTCAAAAGTTTTCTAAATGTGTCAAACTAAAAAGAAAAAGATGGGAAAAAGCAGATCTACAAGCTTGTAGGCTACATCTGCAGTGAGCTTGTAGATCTGCTATTTTATAAATAGACTAATTATACAAAAAATAGGGCTTAATTGGGTAATATGTGTATGTTCCGTACTACAACTCCACAAAGCAACAACTTTTCAAATAATTGTAGTGGAGTAAAAAAGTAAAATCTTTGCGTCAGAGATTAAACAGGAGATTTACCGAGATACCGACCAATAACACATGTACTGTACACCAGGGGTCTTCAACAGGGGGTCCGGGACCCCTAGGAGGTCCTCAGATTCACTACAGGGGGTCCGCCAAATCTTTGTGTGATATGATTTTTTTTTTACCTTAACCACTTGAACCCTAACATCCCTTAGGGAGAGAGAGAGAGAGAGAGAGAGAGAGAGAGAGTTAGAGAGAGAGAGAGACAGACGTAGAGAGAGAGGTAGAGAGAGAGACAACTGTGTTGGTCAGACAGATGTTTGCCTCTGGGAGTAAAAACCAGAGTGACAAATGTTAGCATTCACACTGAACCCACAAGGTGAGTTCACCTCAGTACACTATGCAGGCCAAGGTCCTTACATCAAAGACACACACACACACACACACACACACACACACACACACACACACACACACACACACACACACACACACACACACACACACACACACACACACACACACACACACACACACACACAGACACACACACACACACACACACACACACACACACAGACACACACACACACACACACAATGTCAACTCGCTGATCATTAACAAGGATACAGCAACAACATCATATTGCTGGAGGCGCTGAGGCCACATTGAGACACATGAGAGAAAAGATGAGGGGGTTTGTTGTGTCAGACACCCCACACCCATCCATACAAGATACATACAAGATTGTTAAAAGTTTCAAAATATTCTATAGTTTTCACTTTTTACCTTTTTTTCAAGACTTTGTGAAAAAACAGTGTGAACAAGTGATGTCATTTACATGACACCATCATTAACAATAACCAACTCATACCAGACAATTTGTAAGGTTAACCCCTTGAGACCTGTGTGTCATTTTTAGATTTCTTTGGCTATTAAAAAATAGCAGATATACAAGCTCATAGCGCGCTACAAGCTTGTAGATCTGCTATTTTTTTGAAAAATCACGAAAATGTGTGCAAATCTTTAGTTTGAATATATATATACTTTTTAAAGCGATTTCTTTTAACTCAAATCTTTGCTTCAGGTGATTCTACAAATGTCTTCTAAACAGTTTTCTGAAAAAAAAATTGTTTCTATATCAGTGGTGTTCAAACTTTTTCATGTCAAGGACCCCCAAAATTACATGCATTTGGCCGCCGACCCCCATCTCAAAATATGTTGTTCCAGGGACCCCCAAAAAGCAAAGATTTGAGTTACAAATGTTCCCTTTAAAAAACCTACACATTCAAATATTTGCACCTATGTTGAAGATTTTTCAAAAATAGCAGCTCTACAAGCTCATAGCGCGGCACTTGTGCGTCTAGGTCTGCTATTTTTGGAAGGATTTTGACACATTTAAAAAAAACTTGTTTGTAGTTTGTAGGAATTAAATACTCTAAGTATATTTTTATGCCAATCCGTTGTCCTGTACTTTTGTACTGTTACTCAGTTAAAATGTTTAATACAGAGTATTTCTAACACTGTAATAAAAACAATCTTACTACTTCTCCCACCCGTGGCCTCTACACTGTGTGAACATGCTGTTGCGCAACACAGCACAGCCTCATGTCAGAGGGTTATTATAAGATTGTGGCATTTTTGATGAAAAAAACAAGGTATGAAAACATAACCAAAAGCATTTCACAACTAATGACCCTAAATATACAGCATTCTGAGGGGGTGGGGGGCCGGGGGCGGGGGTGGATTTGCTGCCATGTTGATTTGACAAGAATTCCTAACAAATAAATAAATATAAAAGTGGTATAATTACTGTACTTTCCAAAAATGACGCAATAGCAGGCAGATGAGAGCAATTTCTTATAATAGAGAAAACAAACAGAACATGGATTGAAGTCTTCCAGGGTGGCTGCGTACGTGCAGTGGTGGAAAGTAACTAAGTACATTTACTTAAATACTGTACTTAAGTAAAATGTTGAGGTATTTGTACATTACTTGTGTAGCTTCAATTTCCAATACTTTTACTTCTACTCCACTACATCTCAGAGACAAATATTGTACTTTTACCCACTACAATTATTTGAAAACTTTATTTTCTAGTTACTTTGTAGATTTTGATTATCATTACAAAACAGACATTAATCACTTCAGTCCTATATACATTTCAGCCATTTGAAAATAGCCGATCTACAAGCTCACAATGCGTCGCGATGCGACGCATTGTGAGCTTGTAGATCTGCTATTTTCAAAAGATATTTATACATTTGAAAACTTGAAATGGGACATTCTGCATAATGAGTAGCCTACTTTTACTTTTGGTACTTTAAGTAGCTACATTTTCATGCCAATACTTTTGTACTTTTACTCAACTTGTAACAGAGTACTTCTACATTGCAGTATTGATACTTTTACTTAAGTAATGCATGCGAGTACTTTTTCCACCACACTGGCCCGCGTGTAAATCTCCTGAACATAGCCGATCAACAACAAGCCCCCCCCGGAGGCTAGGGCGACGCTGCTAGGGCTTGTAGATCGGCTGATGTTTGGGGCGCGGGACACCGTCGTGCGCTGAAGCATAAAGAGGGGCTTATAACACACGCAGCTATAAGTGATGAGAGAGTGAGTTAGTGCTGGAATGAAGGGAGGGGGAGACAGTGTGTGTGTGTGTGTGTGTGTGTGTGTGTGTGTGTGTGTGTGTGTGTGTGTGTGTGTGTGTGTGTGTGTGTGTGTGTGTGTGTGTGTGTGTGTGTGTGTGTGTGTGTGTGTGTGTGTGTGTGTGTGTGTGTGTGTGTGTGCGTGCGTGCGTGCGTGCGTGTGTGTGTGTGCGTGTGTGTGCATGTGCGTGTTTATGTAAGGGTTACTGGCATTTGACCGCATTCATCTAAAAGCCAACACAACCTCCACATTTCAACATCACACCGTAGAGTCTATAATGTTGTTGTTGTCGAGCAGAAAAACCTCTCATCTCAACATTTTAACCGTTTGTGTTTTTCTCATAAATGAACGTCCTACTCGATCATACTACAGCATCACACAAAAAGCATCAAAAGTAGCAGATCTACAAGCTCGAAACGCGGTGCGCGGTAGCGACGCATTTCGAGCTTGTAGATCTGCTACTTTTGCAGCACATAAGTTCCTAAATGGGGAGACCCTCCCTCCTTCCAGGTAATTGGCCAGTCACTCAGGTCATCATAACCGTGTGTGCGCTTTATAGTGTCCTTCATGTGTCTATCTATGATGTCACAAACTATACCTCCATGCGCAAAGCCTGCGAATCGAGCCCATTGGTCGAGCCCTTTTCGCTCGTTCGTTTTACATGAACAAGCAGGTTCGTAATTGGTTGCGCGCTGTAAATAGCAGATATCGTCGCCTTGCTAAACTAATGGCATAAGTTTTTCAGGAAAAATTAAAAACTGATCCAAAACAAAACTATGTGATATTTCTTAATCATTTCAACCAAAATGTTTATAACAAATTATGACTATTTAAATAGAAATAACACTGTCTGTCAGTTATGTAACATAAGAGATTTAAATAGGTTTAAATAGGATTAAATCTGACTTAGGCCCAAAAACAAAAAAGGAAAACAAATTACAAAATGGCCTAAATCAGTAAATAATTTGGCTTAAGTCACAAAACCATGTGACTTAAGCAAAAAAAAAGCCTATTTTTTGGCCTAAGTCACAAAAAGGGGCGTGAACAGCATGATCCTTTTCAATTAGGAGATGGGCGATTTTACCTGAGGTGGCCAGTGTCATGAGGAGCTGACTTAGGCAAAAGTATAATTTTCCTCAAAAAATGACTTAGGCCACAACTCGTCACATAACTAAAGCTTTTAGCAGTATATCAGGCTGGAGTCTGGACTGTGTGGACTAATTCACTAATGCCCCAGTGGTCCACGGTGGTGGTGGTGGTATAGGAGGATGACAATGGGTTAATTTGTAGCGCGACAGGACGGGTCAGAGATCAGACTGGTGCTGTTTAAGGAACAGAGAGAGAGAGAGAGAGAACACCCTAATTATTATTATTATTACACCCCAACCATCCACAGTCTCCTAAACGTTCCTTATTGTGTCCCACTGCCACAACCCCCCCCCCCCCCCCATCCAGCCTTAATCCCCTCTTCCTCTGCTGGGGCCAGTCACACTAAGTTCAAAATTAGCCTAGTTATAGCTTAAATGTTTTTTTAAAAAGCCATTTAACCCATTTAGCAGGGAGAGTATCTCTGTCATTTTTAGATTTCTTTGGCTATTCAAAAATAGCAGATATACAAGCTCATGGCGCGGCACCCCGCGCCATGAGCTTGTATATCTGCTATTTTTTGTTTTTTTATGTAAAAAATGGTGCAAATCTTTAAATATATAAATATATTTTTTTAAATATATATTCAAATATTTGCACTCATTTTCACAATTTTTCAAAAAATAGCAAAAATAGCAGATCTACAAGCTCATAGCGCGGCACTCGCCGCGCTATGAGCTTGTATGAGCTTGTAGCTTGAATAGCCAAAGAAATCTAGAATGACACAGATACTTTCCTGGATTGAATGTGTTTAAGCTATAACTAGGCTACAGTAAGTTTGAATTTAGCCTGAGGTGGTGCAACTGGCAACTGGTGAATAAAAAGTCTGCTACAAGTTTGACACAAAGAGGACTCTCCTCCTCCTCCCTCTCTCCCTCTCTCTTTCTCTCTCTCTCTCTCTCTCTCCATTCACACACGTCCCTGCATGAACTTAAAAAACATAGAAAGACACACGCTTTCTTGGAAAAGGACATGCATCAACATACAGCAGGGAGGGCTCCCCATAGTTGTATAGCAGTTGGTAATCTCATCATATTTGCTTTACTTAGAATACTTAGAATCCAGAATACAAAATAGAATCCATAATGTGGTTGTGTGTGTGTGTGTGTGTGTGTGTGTGTGTGTGTGTGTGTGTGTGTGTGTGTGTGTGTGTGTGTGTGTGTGTGTGTGTGTGTGTGTGTGTGTGTGTGTGTGTGTGTGTGTGTGTGTGTGTGTTCACGTTACAGTCACAGCAGACCAATAGTACAGTTGGCTCCAAACTTGGTGCAAAATGTAAGTCATGGTTCAGAACATTGAACAGGCCATGCTTTCATGCCTTCAAGTGTCATAACATTTTAAAACCACGATGAAAAGTCAGATTTTTACCCATATTCACGGACAAACGAAACCCACACAGCATAAGGAGCTATACTGCGCAGCCACCACCTGTGTGCACACGTATGCGTGCGTATCTTTGTGTCACTTTCTGAGACACGCGTGTGCCGTGCACGCCCCCGCATGCATGCCTGACTCACAGACACAGAAGTACAAACAACATGGATTTTGGAAATCGCTTTTTCAAACACATTCAATGATACATTGAAGTAAGGCATAAAAATGAGGCATCTAACGTTTGGAGGCGCGCGTTACAGAAACAGGTCATTACTTAAACGTGTTGCTTGTGTGTGTGTGTGTGTGTGTGTGTGTGTGTGTGTGTGTGTGTGTGTGTGTGTGTGTGTGTGTGTGTCGGGGGGGGGGGGGCTTTTTTTTCATGCAGAATCACAATCCATGATCTTGTCACGATTATTTCAAAGACAAAGATTAAATTTAGCAAGTTACAGAAAAATACAACAGAACGAATGTCCCTGTTTAACCCATTTAGACCGGGAACCCCTATATGTAACTATACCTTTCAATCTGGGAACCCCTTTTGGGGTTGTTGTTGCTGTATATAGCAACATACATTTGTATTTTGAATAAATATTTGAAGTTTTTCAGAAAACTTAGGTTAGGATTTAGAAGGCGTTTTTAGAATCTGCCTCAGGTCTAAATGTGTAAAAAGAAAACTATACTGTAGCCCTACAAGGTAACAAATGAATTTAACATCATTAATCATTATTACAATGTATTATTGTGTTATTTGTTTATGCTCTGTTGATGAATTGAATACATAGGACCACAATAGAAACAATCCCCAGGACATTTTTGAATCATATCAAATGGAGGTTCATTCATGGCACTAATGCATATCAAACTGTGGATTGAGAATCATTCATCATCCTAATGCTGTTTGTTTTGGTCAATTAACAACTGGCTGCTATAGTCGCAGCTGATGCACTCACTGGGAGAGAACCCCTCAGTCACTGAGGGAACCCCTCAGTACCTTAAAGTAGGAAACACGTTTGTATAGGAAATTTCTAGTTTTTAGCTTAGTTTTAATCTTCTTAAACTAATACAAATAAATCAAGGAAAGCCTTCAAGGAAAAACTAGTATCTAAAGTTTTTAAATAATTGTAGTGGGGTAAAAGTACAATATTTGCCTCTGAGATGTAGTGGAGTAGAAGTAAAAGTACACAAAATTGGAAATACTCCAGTAAAGTAGAAATACCTACGAATTTTACTTAAGTACAGTACTTCAGTAAATGTACTTAGTTACTTTACACCACTGCGTGTAGCCTACAGATGCGAGGAGTGAGAATGCATTTGCACACTCACTTGTAAACCTGTTATGCAAAGCAGCCATTTGGGTACTTGGCTCATGAATCGAGGCTCTAGCCATAGAGTTATAAGGTTCTAATGTGCACCCGCGTGCACATCCATACCGTGCCATACCGTGCCGTACCTGTGCGTGCGTGTGAAAAAATATTGGCCCCACACCGTGGTGTCGCGTGAAGCGACTAAAACAACCCTGCCCTCCCCTCAGTCACTGAGAGGGAACCCCTCAGTCACTGAGAGGGACCCCCTCGGTCACTGAGAGGGACCCCCTCGGTCACTGAGAGGGAACCCCTCGGTCACTGAGAGGGACCCCCTCGGTCACTGAGAGGGAACCCCTCGGTCACTGAGAGGGAACCCCTCGGTCACTGAGAGGGACCCCCTCGGTCACTGAGAGGGACCCCCTCGGTC
>NC_139944.1:52371826-52399326 GCF_963454915.1 Gymnoscopelus microlampas | reverse complement strand
TGTTCACCAAAAACCTTAAAATAGTTGTTTACCAGATTACCATCAAAGGAATAATAACATGTCTTTATTTACTCAAGAAATACAGTATGTGGATAAACTCGTCCTTCTAGACTTTTAGGTACGGCAGGTTATTTGAGACTTAAAGAAAATTGTTTTTGCCCTAAAATGACTTCTAGTGGTTGGTAAACAATGAGCCAATTAACCCCCGAGGTACAGGCAGAGTCACAGAGTCATAATCACAGAGTATTCGCTTCTTGCTCTCCTGTATCGTCGCTGTCGGGCACAGAAACCAACTATCTCTGTTTTTAAAATGTTTTTCTTTAATAAATCAGTGTTATTATTAACCCATTAATTAAGACCTGAAGCCCATTCTACAAATGTCTTCTACGTCCCAACAGTTTTCTGAAAAAAATAGATGTTTCTATATATCAGTGGTCCTTGACATTTTCATGTCAAGGACCCCCAAAATGTATTTGTCCACCGACCACCATCTCAAAATATGTTGTTCCAGGGACCCCCCAGAAGCAAAGATTTGAGGTAAAAATGTTTGCTTTAAAAGAACATATATATTCAAAGATTTTTCACGATTTTTCAAATATAGCAGATCTACAAGCTTATAGCACGGGACTCGCACTATAAGCTTGTATATCTGCTATTTTTGAATAGCCAAAGTGTAAAATAATGCTTTTTAGCTCCCGGGGTTCCCGGTCTTAATGGGTTAAACACCCTTTACGTCTGTCTGTGGGTTTTACAAATATTGAACCAATTAAAAAGCACTTCTGACTTAACCTCCTAACTCCATTGGATCCTCAAACTGTCTGTCAAACCTCCTAACTCCTACTCAGGGTTTTTTTTCCGTCTGACAAAACAACTATCTCCACCTGCCAAAAACATCTTTTTTTTTCTTCTTTTTTTTTATTCCACACAGAACCAGAGATATCGCTATCCAACGATGTACTGCTCCATTCACTCCCTGGTTAACTTATTACTTAAAAATCCTGTATCTCGGCTCCTGTGTACTTTTTTTTGGTGAAGCTTTTTTCAACTGGCTGCAATTATGGAACGGATTACCGCCATCGGATTATTTTTTTCCCCACGATTCTACGAGACTCCTGTGTGTGTAATGAGGAGATCACCGTGAGGACGGTGATCACGGAAAATATGTTGTGACTACTTAAAAAATGGTTAAAAAAGGTTAAAAGATCTTTAAAAATGCTGGCACTGGGTGGGAATAAAAATAAAAAAGTTCTGGCTGGGATAAAACCTCCATAACTCCACTTGAGCTGTATTTGGGTAAAGTGATGATAATAAAAGGACACGTTCAAGTATCTGACAATGTATAAAGTCACCATACAAACTTATGATGAGGCAGTATTGTGTTGTTTTAAAAAACATGATTTTTTTTTTTTTCCTGAAAAGTTAAGATTTTGGACATAGTTGTTTTCTGCCCGACAACAGACCTGGAACGCATCTGTGTCATTCTTTTATTTGAGCTAAAAAAGCATTATTTTACACTTTGGCTATTCAAAAATAGCAGATCTACAAGCTCATAGCAAAATCGAGAAAATGTGTGCAAATCTTTGAATATATATATTTTTAAAGCAAACATTTCTAACTCAAATCGTTGCTTCTGGGGGTCCCTGGAACAACATATTTTGAGATGGGGGTCCGCGGCCAAATACATATAATTTTGGGGGTCCTTGACATGAAAAAGCTTGAGAACCACTGATATAGAAACATTTAGAAGACATTTTGTAGAATCGGTCTCAGCTCTTAATGGGTTAAGTCAACTTAACTTCAACTTGAATACAAATCCCACTAATTCATTAAGATGGTTTTTGGGGTAATGTACACCCATCGCTTTATTGTGTTCCTGTTGCACAATCCTGAAGGATTAGTTGGCAGTCTGATGACGTACGTCCTAATTATCCCCGGGTTCAGATTTATTGGCCGTGACAGGCCCTACAGGCCACTGTAAACTGTAAATGGATCATATTGTTTTCTGTGAGAGAAATGGGGGGAAAACAGATGATGTAAGAATGACTGTATGCTGTAGGCTGTTAGTTCTTATGATATACAGTAAGAGAGAGAGAGGAAGCAGTGGTGGGAAAAGTTATTGTTTTTTTCAGTAAAGTAAAAGTATCAATACTGCAATGTAGAAATAGGCTACTCTGTTACGAGTAAAAGTCCGGAATTCAAAATGTACTTGAGTAAAAGTAAAAAAGGATTGGTATCAAAAAAATGTACTTAAAGTATACCAAAAGTAGAAAGTACTCATTATGCAGAATGTCCCGGTTTCAAGTTTTCAAATGTATGAAAAATCATTTGAAAATAGTAGATCTACAAGCTCACAATAGAATATGGAGACAATAGGGGTCTCTGCCCCGACAGCATCGATAAGCTTCCAAGTACTACAGATACTCAAAAACTTGACTTAACCCTTTAAGACCGGGAACGCATCTGTGTGTCATTTTAAGACTTATTTGGCCATTCAAAAATAGCAGATCTACAAGCTCATAGCGCGGCACCGAGTGCCGCGCTATGAGCTTGTAGATCTGCTATTTTTGAAAAATCGTGAAAATGTGTGCAAATATCTTTGAATATATATATATATATTTTTAAAGCGATTTTTTTTACTCAAATCTTTGCTTCTGGGGGGGGGGGTCCCTGGAACAACATATTTTGAGATGGGGGTCCGCGGTCAAATATATAATTTTGGGTGGTCCTTGACATGAAAAGGTTTTGTTAGGATTTAGAAGACATTTGTAGAGGCAAAGATTTGAGTTAAATATGTTTGCTTTAAAAATTGCTTAAAAACAATTTCATGATTAAAAAAAAAAAGAAATAGCAGATCTACAAGCTCAAGCTCAAAGAAATCTTAAAATGACACACAGATGTGTTCCCGGTCTTAATGTTAAGATGTTTAAGTACTCAGTACTCAGGAGGTAAATGAGCAGCACCACCGACTGGTTTTTATCTGACTGACGGCATCTCTGTTTTTATCTCTCTTTTCCTGTCAGGCTTCTGAGGCCGACCCCAGTGTGACCTGCAGAATGCCAGGGATTTCCTGGCTCATGGGGGGGCTTGTGTGTGTGTGCGTGTGCGTGCGTGTGCGCGTGTGTGTGTGTGTGTGTGCGCTTGTCCGTGCGTGCGTGCGTGCGCGCGTGCGTGCGTGCGTGTGTGTGTGCGCGTGCACGTGTGTGTGTGTGTGTGTGTGTGTGCGTGCACGTGCACATGTGTGTGTTTGTGCGGTTGCGCTTGCGCTTGCGCGTGCACGTGCGTGTGCGCGCGTGTGTGTGTGTGTGTGTGTGTGTGTGCATGTGTGCATGCGTGTGTGTGTGTGCGCTTGTCCGTGCGTGCGTGCGCGCGCGCGCGCGCGTGCGTGTGCGTGTGTGCGTGCGCGTGTGCGTGTGCGTGTGTGTGTGTGTGTGTGTGTGTGTGTGTGACACTGACTGACAGCTACCTGCTGCTAACAACCGTCCGACCAGCTGACCAGACTTGACACACAGGGTGGTCAGCAGCGGTGGTGGAAAGTAACTAAGTACTTTTACTTAAGTAAGATTTTGAGGTATTTTTTTATATGCCTTGTTGATTCCAGAGGTCAGAGGTGAATGGCCAGACGGAGCTGACATAAAAAGACAACAGTTATAACTCAAGGGTAGAAGACAGGGTTAAGCAAATACAAATGGTATTTGGTATTTAAGATAGTCAAAGGGACAGAGCCCTCAATACCCTCATACCTGACTAACTGCTTCTCCAAGTAGTGAGCGACACCCACAGACACAACACTAGAGCGAGCGACAACGATACATATATAAAAAAAAACATATTTATCGTTGTCATTCTACTGCTCTGCTACTAAAATGTGGAATGCTCTGCAGACACCATCCACTGACTAACCCATACATGGGCAACTGGCGGCCCGGGGGCCACATGCGGCCCCCACCTTCGCTTGATGCGGCCCGCAGGTTGATATCAGAATACTGACATATTATTGATTCCAGCTGTTACAACTCCAAACATGCAAACATGACCCGCTTTAATGACTTCAGTCTATATTAGTAGCTTAATGACTAGTATTACAATTCTATTGTCTTTTTTATGTCCAATGTATTTGTATTTGAGTTCATAAAGTTAACATAAGTATAACTAAATGCATTTGAAATTAAATAAAAATGTTACTTTTCAAGATTCCAATAAAAAAATTGCACAAAAAAAAAACTGAATTCCAAATCAAAAGTAGCAAAAATAGCAGATCTACAAGCTCAAAACGCGTCGCGGTGCGACGCGTTTTGAGCTTGTAGATCGGCTATTTCTGCTACTTTTGTGTGACATAGAATGACGATACGAAAAAAGTTAAAATACGGAGATAAGAGGTGTCTGCCCGACAGTATATGCAATGTGTCCCTCTGGAGTGAGCGTGGAAATAATAGTGTCCCTCTCCATCATCAAAGTTGCATCACCCCTGCACTAACCCATTCAATCATGCCATGGACAGAGGACCAGTCATTCTGAACTAACCAATGGCAGCTGCTATTGGTTGGTTCAGAATGACTGCGCTCAGGAGAGAGCTGCCATTGGCTGGTTCAGAATGACTGCGCTCAGGGGAGAGCTGCTATTGGTTGGTTCAGAATGACTGCACTCAGGGGAGAGCTGCTATTGGTTGGTTCAGAATGACCACGCTCAGGGGAGCTGCCATTGGTTGGTTCAGAATGACTGCGCTCAGGGGAGAGCTGCTATTGGTTGGTTCAGAATGACTGCGCTCAGGGGAGAGCTGCTATTGGTTGGTTCAGAATGACTGCGCTCAGGGGAGAGCTGCTATTGGTTGGTTCAGAATGACTGCGCTCAGGGGAGCTGCCATTGGTTCGTTCAGAATGACTGCACTCAGGGGAGCTGCCATTGGTTGGTTCAGAATGACTGCGCTCAGGGGAGCTGCCATTGGTTGGTTCAGAATGACTGCGCTCACGGGAGCTGCCATTGGTTGGTTCAGAATGACTGCGCTCAGGGGAGCTGCCATTGGTTGGTTCAGAATGACTGCGCTCAGGGGAGCTGCCATTGGTTGGTTCAGAATGACTGCGCTCAGGGGAGCTGCCATTGTGTGCACAAGAATAGCCTTCAAGATCAACAATGGGAGAAAATATTGTCAAACAAACGGGCTCTTGTCAGGACATGAGGACGCATGGTTGTAATGTCAACAATGTCCCTGTCACGTGACAAGCTGTCCGTTTGTCAAACGTCTGACATGTAGGTCATACGCACGTCAACGCAACTATGAATGTGTATGAATGTATTATACAATGCTTAAAGGGATAGTTCACCTAATAAATTGCTTTATTTCCATCGTCTACCTACCCGGTGTTGTCTTTGACTCGTGCCAGAGTTTTAGTTTGACGGTGAATCCAGAATCCAAAAAAAATAAGAAAACTTGATGAGTGGAATTAATCAGAGACTCCACCTAACAACAGCTAACAACCATATAAAAAAATCTGTCCATAAAGTCCAAAAACACAGCTCATATTATCATTTAGATTCCGTTCTACCGAAGTCCGCTAAGAAACATTCCAGAAATATCACCAAAGAAGAAATAAATGAACTTTAAAACACCCGGGCACCATTTCTTGTTTACAAACATAAGTGGGTGTGTGCGCATTCAGGGTGCAAAACCACTATAACAAACACGCACAGCTGAGATGAATAAACTGTTTGATTAGAGTCAGCTAGAGCAGTGGTTTTCAACCAGTGGTCCGGGGACCACCAGTGGTCCTTGATGGAGTACCAGGGGGTCCCCAGCAAAATGACTTAATAGCATCACAATCATTTTTAACCACTTAGCTTTGGCTATTCAAAAATAGCAGATCTACAAGCTCATAGCGCGGCACCGAGTGCCGCGCTATGAGCTTGTAGATCTGCTATTTTTTTTTTAAACCTTGAAAAAGTGTGCATATCTTTGAATATTTATATATTTTTAAAGCGAAAATTAACTGATATCTTTGCTTCTGGGGGTCCCTGGCACAAAACATTTTCAATTGGGGGTCCGCGGCCAAATGTATATCAATTTAGGGGTCCTTGGCATGAAAAAGGTTGAAAACCACTGAGCTAGAGCTATGAGCTGCAGTATGTGATGGTGATCACTTTACCTCAAGCGTCTCAAACTAAAGATATTAAGACCTTTATTGCTAGAAGGAAACATTCCAGATAATGTAAGGAGTGCTGCGTTCATCCCAAACAGAAACCGGTTCATTAATTGCAATAGTACAGTACAGTATAACATACTGTACATTGGGCATGCGTGTACATGCAACAGCCACCCATGTGAATGGCAACGAGCCAACCACATGCTCAATATTAATGTCAGCACAGCATGTAAGTCACATTTCTTTGACATACTGTAAGACACTCTCTCCTCCTCTCTCTCTCTCTCTCTCTCTCTCTCTCTCTCTCTCTCTCTCTCTCTCTCTCTCTCTCTCTCTCTCTCTCTCTCTCTCTCTCTCTCTCTCTCTCTCTCTCTCTCTCTCTCTCTCTCTCTCTCTCTCTCTCTCTCTCTCTCTCTCTCTCTCTCTCTCTCTCTCTCTCTCTCTCTCTCTCTCTCTCTCTCTCTCTCTCTCTCTCTCTCTCTCTCTCTCTCTCTCTCTCCTCAGAGTTACTACAGGGGGTCCGCCAAATCTTTGTGTGATATGTATATTTTTTTACATTAACCACTTGAACCCTAGCATCCCTTTTCTGAGAAATACTTTAGCAAAAAATAGCAGATCTACAAGCTCACAACGCCTCGCGCTGCGAGGCGTTGTGAGCTTGTAGATCTGCTATTTTTGGCAAAGAGTTATAGGTGTAGAGGGTCTGTAGAGGGTTTGGCAAAGAGTTATAGGTGTAGAGGGTCTGTAGAGGGTTTGGCAAAGAGTTATAGGTGTAGAGGGTCTGAAACACACTTTTATACAATATAGTGGGGGTCCCTGCTTCATCTCTCTCTCAGCTAGGGGGTCCTTGGCCTGAAAACGTTGAAGACCCCTGATATAGATCATGATTAAACTTAAATTAAAGTATGGTTACTTCCTTGGCTTATACGTGCATAATAAATGTCCAGAGGTTCACCAGATTAAAACAAACAAACAGACAGACAGACAGACAGACAGACAGACAGACAGACAGACAGACAGACAGACAGACAGACAGACAGACAGACGTCTTATCTCAGAGCCACAAGGTAAAAAAGAAGACGACACATACTGAAAGGTGATCACCTAAACATAAGACCTCCATCTCATGTTTTTGTATCTAGTGAACGTATATCAATATCATACTGTATGTAGCTAAATATATATTTTTTGTATTAACTCATTAAGACCTGAAGACCTGATTCTACAAATGTAGTGGTGCTCAAACTTTTTCATGTCAAGGACCACCCAAATATTTAGTTTCAGGGACCCCCAGAAGCAAAGATTTGAAGGAAATCGCATTAAAAATATACTGTATACAGTATATTCAAAGATTTATGCACATTTTCACAATTTTTCAAAAATAGCAGATCTACAAGCTCAAAGAGCGGCACAAAGGGACACGCTATGAGCTTGTAGGCCTATATCTGCTATTTTTTAATAGCCAAAGTATAATATAAAGGTTAAAGTGGTTAAAATCTAAAAAGACACAGATGCTTTCCTGGCTTTAATGTGTTAAGGAATTGGTGTATATATTTTTCAGCGTTTAAAAATATATATTAGAAGTGAAAAATATATATTAGAACAGGGTTAGTGCTAAACCTGCCACGGACACTACTAGTTGACTTAAGTAGGATTACTATACACATTCATTCAAATCAGGATTGTTTGGTATGTGTTCTTGTGAAGGTAGACGTGTGTGTTTGTGCCTTAAGGGCATGTTTGAATTAGCAGCAGTTTCATGGTGAATTAGGGTGGAGGGTTGGGTGGGGTGGGGTGCTGTGGTTGGCTGCTTGTTGTTAGCATGGCGGGCGGCACGAGAGAGAGAGAGAGAGAGAGAGAGAGAGAGAGAGAGAGAGAGAGAGAGAGACAGGATATCCTCGTTGTGTCTGCAGCTCATGATCTTATCTCACTGTCATTATAGGACGGACGGACGGACAGACAGACTGACGGGCGGGCGGGCGGGCGGTCGGACGGACGGACGGGGAGCTCTCTGCATTCTTAGCAGGTGACAGCGAGGGAGGGAGGGAGGGAGGGAGGGAGGGACACAATTCTCCTCGTCTGCCAACACCCTTCTCCTCCCTCAGTGTTGCCAGATTTTGTGAGAGAAATAAGCAACCAGGTCAAGGTTGGGTCCGTGTGGACAAATACAAAATTAATTTGGGGGTCCTTGACATGAAAATGTTTGAGAAACACTGGTTTAAACAACATTTAGGAAGCACGGCCAAAATAGGCATGCACCTACACTTTAAAAAACAAGCCCAAAAACAAACTGCAACTACCAATATTTACGAGCGACAAGCCCAAATTCGCTTATAATAAGCGGACATGGCAACACTGCTTCTCCTCCTCTATCTATCTCTTTCTCCTGCTTTCTTTGTGTCTGTCCTTCCATGGGCCGTGTCACTGTAATAATATACTATTACCTCTATCAAAAATCCCCCTTTTTGTTTCATTTTCAACTTTCCATTGTATCGTTTTCATTTATTTGGTTTATTTATTACCGTTAGAATTTAGTATTAATATTTCTGTATCTATATGACACAGAGTCATGTATAATGTTTATTTATGCTTATTTATGTCCATTTCTCAACCTGTGATGATAACACAATGTTGGCTTCTCAATGTCTCAAATTGCCTGATACAATAAAGCAGGGGTCTTCAACAGGGGGTCCGGGACCCCTAGGGGGTCCTCAGAGCTACTATAGGGGGTCCGCCAAATCTTTGTGTGATAGGATTTTGTTTTTTTACATTAACCACTTGAACATTAGCCGAAAATAGCAGATCTACAAGCTCTCAACGCCTCGCGCTGCGAGGCGTTGAGAGCTTGTAGATCTGCTATTTTTGGCAAAGAGGCTATAGATGTAGAGGGAAAAAAGAGCAGTTCAAAAAAAATCACACCCAGTGTGAAGTGGGCGGTGTGGTCACAGTGGTCATCACAGTGATGGAAGTTCACTTAAAGAAAAGTAATATTTCTGAAGTGTGTGGTGCTATTTATTAACAATAAACAATAAATAAACAATGGTTGGTCCACAATGGGTGATTCACTTAAGTGCATGGTCCTATTTATAGGGCTATGCACATGTGTCATGTGTTTCACTAGCCAATCACAGTCCTGAATAGAGTCAGCCAATAAAGTCAGCCAATCATATTACAGCTAGCATTGAATGAGTAGGGGTTAGGGGTGTACAATGGTGGCCAATCACGGTGCAGGGTTAGGGGGGTACAATGGTGGCCAGTCATTTGCTTTGAATGTGTAGGGGTTAGGGGTGTAGGGGGGTACAATGGTGGCCAATCACAGTGCAGCAAATGTCGATGTCCAAACCTCACATATAGGGGCGGTTGCACCGCCCAACAAAAACTTTAATCTGAAACAATTTTATACGATATAGAGGGGGGTCCCTGCTTCATCTCTCTCTCAGCTAGGGGGTCCTTGGCCTGAAAACGTTGAAGACCCCTGCAATAAAGACTTTTTTACTTATTTTTGTGGAATCACTCTGGTGAGTCACTCAGTGACTGTTAAAGCACAGAGTGTCACGCTCATAAAGTGCACCGGGGAAAAACGCAAACAAACGCCTCATCATCATCATCCTCCTCCTCCTCCTCCTCCTATCCTACTGGCCCTTTAAGCGGTGTCGGGTGGCAGGAAATGGATACCTGTAAACACACCGGCCGGCCCACAGCGGAGGAGAGCTAGAGGAGAGAGAGAGAGAGAGAGAGAGAGAGATCTAACAGAATGTGGAGGCCTCAGTAATGTCTGGCATCACTGCAGAGCACCCGCCTCATATTTCACACAGCTGTGCTTTCTCCAAGGTCTCTCGGTCTCTCTCTCTCTCTCTCTCTCTCTCCCCCCTCACCTTGGCTCACACTTGGCACAGTGGAATGAGGGACCTCTCCAAAATATCTGACGCATTAAACAATGACAGAGAGAGAGAGAGAGCGAGAGAGAGAGAGAGAGAGAGAGAGAGATAAACATAGTCTAGCTGGCGCTCTGCCAGAAGGACAAAGGTAAACGAACGGCACAGAGCTCAAGTTCAGCCCAGGATCCACTCACAGCACATTTAACCCACATATAAACCAGGAAGAATGCAACTGTGTGTCATTTTAGATTTTTTTTTAGCTATACTGTATGTATAACAACACAAAGGTTTTTCAGAAAACTCTGAAAAAGCAGATATATAAGCTCACATGCAAGCTTAGTATATCTGCTATTTTTGAATATTTTATTATTATTTTTAAAAGCAAATCGTCTCTTCCTTCCTTGCGGGGGGTGGGGGGGTCCTTGCCTGCAGCCCATCTTCAACCAATCTTCATATAATTGGTCCTCACTAATGCTCATGATAAAATGGTCTGTGTCTCACAGGAGGGCTGTGGACACTTAGGGTTTATTATCTTTTAAACAAGATTTCAATTTTTCTATTTAGATTTTAAAGCACGCTAACTTTCCAGGAATAGAAAGCCCTGCCGTTTCTATTAGCTTGGATTCCCCATCGGTGATGTCACCGGTAGGCGGGGTTTCTGAACTGTCCACATAGCCCTCCTCTGAGACACAGACCGGGTAGACAAAAATTGTACCATATTATTATAATGAGCATTACTGAGGACCTATTATCCCATTAAGACCTGGAACGTATCTGTGTCAACTTTATTTTTCTTTGGCTATTCAAAAATAGCAGATGTACAAGCTCATAGCGCGGCACCGAGTGCCGCGCTATGAGCTTGTACATCTGCTATTTTTGAAAAATCTTGAAAAAAAAATGTTTTGATTTTTTTCAAAAAACTGTTAGGATTTAGATTTATTTTTAAAGAATCGCCTCATGTCTTAATGGGTTATATGAAGACAGGTTGAAAATGTGTGAAGTCGTCCTTTAATGGGCTAAGTGCCAAAAACGCTGCACCGGCAGTGAAGTCCAGTGCAGTCAGTGACTCCAGTCCAGTGAAGTCCAGGGCACACACACACGCACACACACACACACACACACACACACACACACACACACACACACACACACACACACACACACACACACACACGCACACACACACACACACACACACACACACACACACACACACACACACACACAATCAACAATCATTCGTGGCATGTGGCGTATTTCCTCTGGGGTGAGCGTGGTATACGTGATACGCCTCTTGGGTATACAGGAGGCATGAGGCGTATACATTTCGTCTTTGCATAACTTGAATGACTAGACACACTGTGTGCCTTTTTTCTTTTTACTGCCTTCCTCTCTTACGCCAGACCCCATTATCTGTGACACACAAAAGACACGACTAAACTAAAGCCAACATTACAAGTCCTTGATGTCATTCATGCCTGATGGGGGCGAATGATACTTATTAGATTGGCTGGAAGGTGTTCAGACGATTTCATTTAATGTTGTAGTATAAACTCAGGGCCCTATCTTTCCTTACCCCATATGCTTCAACTTTTTAGGCATTTTTTTTTTTTTACTATTTTGAAAAACATTTTTAAATAGTCCAAATCATTGGGTACTTGAGGGGGTTCCAGGGGGTCCCCAGCTAAATGATGGATAGGAACCAAATGGACCCTTATGGGTCTGTAACTCTGAGAGCGTACAAATGGAACCAAATGGACCCTTATGGGTCTGTAACTCTGAGAGTGGACAAATGGAACCAAATGGACCCTAACGGGTCCATTTGGTTCCATTTGTACACTCTCAGAGTTAAGTTAACATTGATTTTACAATATAAATTGGGGTCCCAGAGATAGGAATGCCATTAAATGGGGGTCCGTAGCCCTAATGCATGTTAAACTGGCGGTCCTTAAAATTAAAATGTTTGAGAATCGTTGCCAGAGCCGTAAAAATCTTCTCTTATGGGGGTCCCTGGCATATCCTTTTCAAATGGGGGTCCGCAGGCTAATAAGTGTCAATTTGGGGGTCCTTGACATGAAAAAGTTCACAACGTACAAGCTCACAACGTTTCAATGTAGATCGGCTATTTCTACTATTTTAAAATGTTTTTCAAAATAGTAAAAAACAAAAATGCCAAAAACGTTTAGGCATAATGGGTTAGGGTGGCGCGCAAGATAGGACCATAGGGGTCTGATCACCCTTCTAAATGAAAGATGCAGAAAGATATATATTTTTAAGTTTTAAATAATAACTCTGAGAATCTGATAGTCAATCATTGCTATAGAGCAGTGGTTCTCAACCAGTGGTCCGGGGACCACCAGTGGTCCTTGAGGGGGTTCCAGGTGGTCCCCAGCTAAATGATGGAGATTTGGTAACCAAATGGACCCTTATAGATCTTTTAACTTTTGAGAGCGTAAAACGAAACCATTTGGTTTCGTTTTACGCTCTCTCAAGAGTTAAACTATTGTTAAACATCTGCATTACTTAATTTACAAGAAGTCTACACAATCGGTCTCACACAAAGTAGAATAATTGTTATTTTGATCAACGTTTGCCTGTTATCTCTCCTATGGTACCAATTGTGGATAAAATCTTATCTAACGACAACAAAATATTCGTAGTTTTGGGTCTGAGAGTCTAAATCTCATCAAATGGTGATGAATCCGTGGCTCAAATGCCGAATAAATAATGGACCTTGATATGAAAAGGGTTGAAAACCACTGCTATAGAGTGTTTGTTCAGTAACTGGGGTCTCCCTGTCTCTCCAGCTCTTTAATAAACAGAAAATGCATTTTTTTGGGTCAAGAGAGAGAACTCATACAGGATACAGGATAAACAAGTGAAATTGGAAGTGATAATACAAATAAATGAGCTGACAAAATTGTAACTGGAACACTATAAAATGAAAGCTGATAAATGGGTATACACTCTTCTGATTATCATTATTCATTATTTTACACTTTGGCTATGATAGCAGATATACAAGCTCATAGCGTGGCACTCGGTGTCGCGCTATGAGCTTGTAGATCTGCTATTTTTGAAAAATCGTGAAAATGTGTGCAAATCTTTGAATGTATATTGTTTTAAAGCGAACATTTTTAACTAGAATCTTTACTTCTGGGGGGTCCCTGGAACATTTTGCGATGGGGGTCGGTGGCCAAATACATATAATTTTGGGGGTCCTTGACATGAAAAAGTTTGAGAACCACTGATATAGAAACATATGTTTTTCAGAAAAGTGTTGGGGTTTAGAAGACATTTGCAGAATCGGCTTCAGGTCTTAGTGGGTTAAATGTATTTTCTGTTTAGCAAAGTGCTGGAGAGATTACAATCAGAATATAGAGCTTTAACTTTTTCCCCCCAAAAAATAGTTTTGTTTAAAGGAGTAGTTCACCCCCAAAAAATATATATTTTCTACCAATTACACACCCTATGAATTCATAGACTTGAATTCATGGAGATTTTTTAGTTTTATCATCCCTAAGCCAATAATTTAATGAACTCCGGTCGGGGACTCTTAGGAAACCCTTTGGCTCACCTATTGGCTCACATATTGGCTCAGGAATGTGACAATAACCAAAAAGAAAATGTCCATGAATTCAAGGCTTAATGGGGTGTGTAATTGATATAAAATCAGTCTTTTTTGGGGGGTGAACTAGGACTCCTTTAAACCATAAAAAATGACTTACACTACCTTCAAGATCTACTGCAGGATTTGTGCATTCTACCAGTCTGAGATTTGTATTAATTGGTATAAGCAATAGTTTGAATAAATCAAACTTTTCCCTCACAGTGGGGGCTGTCAGCTTAAAGGGATAGTTCACCCCAAAAAATACTTATTTTCCATCAATTACACACCCCATGAAACCTTGAATTCATGGAGATTTTTCGTTTTTGACTAAAACAAAAGAAACTCCATGAATTCAAGGCTTTTTTTTTTTTTTTACAACTTTATTTTACAGTTTTTATGTTACATACACGAATATACACGTATAAATGTATAGCATTTTATACAAAAAAAAAGAGATCGCGTTGATATAACATACAAGACTATATAGACGAATTCAAGGCTTTTTTGGGTGAACCATTCCTTTAATTCCCATGAATGAGGATGTAACAGGCCAAATTTGGAAGGTAGTATATGAGATTTTTTAACACAACAACAAGGCATATCATAATAAACACTGATAATTAAATGTGTAGTTTTGAAGTGCCTTCCCAGAAGGAAACTCTGGGCCTCCGTCTCGGAAAGTGGGCCTTCATTCGGAGCATGACCTAATGAAGGTCGACAAGGCCCCCGAACGTTAGCGTGTTTTGTTTGGCCAAAATCAAATGAAAACAGTTCAGACCTTGCCATAACTCAGTGGCAGCTTAAGATATTGTTCCATTGTTTTCAAACTAAGTTGTGCATTCGTTGGCCGCGGCGCCTTTTTGACCAATGGAGGGTTTCAAGGCCTTGGCCACTCTTTAACTTTAAGCAAAGCCACATACATTTTTTGCTTCATTGTAAATTATCGTCATTACACCTGCCTGTACTAATTCCTTCATAGTTGTTTTAATTTAACTCATTCACTGCCAGAATTATTTCTGGCCCGTTTGAACACCGCCAAGATTTTTCATTGAAAATAAAAAAGTACTCAGGAGCCGAGATACAGAATGTTTAAGTTTTAAGTTAACAAGGAAGTGGATGGGAGTCTATATCTTCGAAAAATCATATCTCCTTGGTCTTTGGGTCAAAAAAAAAAAAAAATGTAAAAAAAAAAAAAAAAAATGTTTTAAATTAATTTTTTAAAAAGTCGTTTTAGTCGTTCTTGGCAGGCATGGCTTATGGACAAAGTCGTTTTAGTCGTTCTAGGCAGGGAATGAGTTAACATGTGTGTGCGCATGTAAATAAAAGTATAGAACGGACATTTCAGATGCACTCGGTGCTGATCTAAAATCAGATTAACCCATTAAAACCGGGCAAAGTGTCATTTTTAGATGTTTGCAATGGCTATTCAAAAATAGCGGATATACAAGCTTGTACATCCGCTATTTTTGAAAAATCTTGAAAGTGTGAGAACTACTGATTCAGAAGGCATTTGTAGAATCGGCATCAGGTCTTGATGGGTTAATTAATGTGCAAAAATGTAACATTCAGAAGTGGAAGAAATACGCATACAATAACTGAAATTGCGGTTAAATGTGAATGCTAGGGGGTCAATACTATGGGGTGGTATAATTGCCATGCCCTGGGAACCCCAAATGACGCCCGGCCTGCATGGATGCATTCAATTGGGTTTCCAAGACATGAGTTTTCAATCAAAGACAAACAACAACAAATTCCCCATGATGACACTCCCCCCAATACGAAGCTGCTGAGGGCAGTTTTTTCCGGGAATTTCTTTCTCTGTCCTTTAATTACAACGTAGGCATGTGTGGGTCAGCACCAGCGATATAGAGAGAGAGAGAGTTGCGTCACGCTTTGATCTCGCCCGCAAAGCAGGATGTTGCCTCCTGTAGTTCCAAACATTGGAACTTCCTCATTGAGATAACACTTCCACATTCCACATGCCATTCTTAGTACAATGGGAGTCTATGCTAGTGTCGTCACTCTCATAGTCATATCACGCTGGTCAGCACATGCTCTTATCCAGGGTCACTTACAAAGTGCAACTTTACAAGTTGTTGCTGTCGGGGCAGAAAAACCTCTCCATCTCCTCTCCAACTTTTTTGTGTTTTTTCGAAAAATTAACGTCCTACTTGATCATTCTACGGCGTCACACAAAAGCATCAAAAGTAGCAGAACTACAAGCTCGAAACGCGGCGCGAAGCGACGCGTTTCGAGCTTGTAGATCTGCTACCTTTTGATACTTTTGAATTTTAATTGAGTTTTGGACATACAAGGTGTTAGAGCCATATTTACGATTTCTGTCGTCTTCTCATGTTTGATGACGTCACTGCGTCTGCGGGGCGCGGTCAAGGCCACGGCCAAGGGTTGCCAAGGTATTTAACGGGTTCGGTAATCAAGGGCAGGTGTTGCTTGTGGCAGAGGCACACAGTTTTTAGACTGTGCTCGAGAGAACTGTGTGGGAGAGTGTTTGGTCTGATCCCTTGCCATAAGTGTTAAGTTTAATTGTATTTATTTATTTTGTATGCCTAGGTGACAGTTGGCAGAGAATAAATCCTTTTTCATTTAAAACTTCACTACGGTTTGGACTTTTTTAGAGCGCACGTCCAAGCTTAATACCTGGACATAGGCAAACATGTAGTGCCTAAAAGTTTAGGACTTTCTGACACTACACAAGGTTTCCACCTGAACAGAGACGAAATTCTGCTTGCTTTGCGCAAAAATAACACAAAATATGCCGAATTAACTGGACTCGCCTGAACTGTTATTAGCCTCTGTCAAAATGTCTGAGAATTATAAGCATGATAAGAATGTGCCTGCATGGCCAATCTGACTGATTTGCCCAAACTTTTTTTTTCCACAATATTTGTTATAATATTGAGATAACATGTATTATGTAATATGTAATAATTGCTGTTGACCCACCCATGTCTTTTGCTTAGATTTGTCCTAGTTTAGTTCAAACCAATGTTTGCTTAGATTCTTCTTTTCTATTCTATCAATTTATCTGATGAATTTAGCTTAGTTAAACTAATGTGTTACTACATTTTATTTCATGTTCTATACCAAAGCTGTTTAAAATAGGGTAGGCAAAATAAGCCTTGGCTTCAGCCTGCCCTACACCTTTTCGGTGCTACTTGTATAAGTGGACTCTAATGTATGTACGTATTTTTTTATTTTTTTAAATGGACCGATATAAAGATTTACTATTACTACTACTACTTTCCAAGAGCTAAATCTATTAGGTTTTGTATTTGGCAAAAGCAGTATTCACCTTCCTACATAATGTATGGCTCTGAGGCTGTCCATCCAGCTTTGTTTGTTTGTGAACATTGTTTCAAATTCCAAAAATTCCTCTCTTGTCATCTACAGCACGCACACACCCTCTCTGAGCATCAAAGAGAAGCTGCATGAAAGTATAAATAGGATGGAAATTAGAGAACAAGTTCACATAAGGCAAGAGTTAGCTGAGCAGCGGTGACATTTCAAAGCCTTGGGAAGTTGAAAGTGAAAGTTTGAAATTGTTAATTCAAAGGAGAGGCATGAAAAGCCCCTTGACTTCCACCATTCATCCCCGGGGGACTAGAGGAGTGAATGGCCTTTGTGTGGAGCAGTTCCATAGACGTATAGGGCTGCAGGGCCATATGATATTCAAGTCACTATCACCGTCTTTTCAAACTTTTGGCCTCGATTACGATTAATGAACGATTATTTCAAATTCATTTATTCAAGATTTTTTCATTCTCGAAATTAAAGTGAGTAGTTAAACTCATTCGCAGTGTCGTCGAGTATTACAACGCATTCGACAACATAGGTGTTGAAAATACTTGGGAAACGTTTTAAACGCATGCATGTAAAATATAAAAGTTACAGATAAGAAACCAATAAGACACATTTTAAACAAAATTTCTAACCCTAAATGAATGTGAAAATAGCATATCTACGAGGTAACAACGTGTCACATTGCTCGGCTATTTTCAATAATTTTACACGCCACCATTGTGCAACAAAGTATAGGACTAATCTGTTTAGTGACAGATTTCTGGATTGAATGCTCCTTACAAATTGCATTTTGTTTTTAAAGTCAATAATTAAAGTAGCTATTCTTCTTCATAATAACATGTTTTTAAAGGTGATATACTGTAGTTAGTAGCAGTGACTGAGACAACAGACTGAAAAACAATGCTGTATAACTGAATGCGTGTGAGCGCACATGCGCGTCCGCAACTGGTTTCTGCCCACATCAAGTCACCATTTGACCAATGTGGCCCGGACCCCAAAATGAGTTCGACACCCCTGGTTTAGTCGATTACAAAACAATTGATTCGATTTTTTTTTTGATTTGTTGATACAGCATATAAGACATTTTGATATATATTATTTATATATATTATATTTTCAGCTAATTGCCCAGCCCTCTGACTACATTACTGTTGTAGAATAGTTCCAGATACAATCCTATGACTACATTACTGTAGTAGAATAGTTCCAGAGTCATTCCACTCACTACATTACTGTAGTAGAATAGTTCCAGACTCCAGAGTCATTCCACTCCCACTACATTACTGTTGTGGTCTAGCCTCGTTCCCAGCCTTTACTCATCTCCGAGGAGAAAAGCCTGGTCCCAAACCTAATGCAGAGAGTGTCTATAGGGGTGGGACTTCCATCGTATGTATTTCCCCCGGAAACCAATCTTTTTTCGACCAATCACAACACTTGTTTCAGTCATGGAGAATGTAAACAGATTTGTAAAGCGTCAACGTCATTTCCTTGGGCGTGTACTTCCGGCAAGTTTAGACACTCCTCCGGCTAGGTCTTAGAAAATTATGATCAAAATATGCTCCTCATTGACTTACATAGTATTGAGGAGCATATTTTGAATTATCAATTTCTGATCACTGGAGCAATTATTTTGGATTTCTCACCCACCATTGGAGTTACGTCATGGTAAGGTAACTACACAACCCACACCTCTACCAAAGTGTCCTATATACATTTAAATGAAAAAGTTATAAATAATAACTTAAACCACTTAGTTGAGCGGGGTCCCCCAGGTCTCCATACTAATAGGCTCCCGAACCTTTTACAAGTTCGATCTACAAGCTCACAGCATGTCGCGCCGATCTTGTAGATCTGCTATTTTCGGTGCATTACACCCACACAACACCCACATCCCTCAACATCTTAGGCTAGTTTTTATTTGTTGACGAAATTGTCAATTTATTTAGTCATAGCTTCACTAAGCTTCATAGCTTTAGTTTTCTTTCCTCATAGTTTTAGTCAAATGACTCCAGGGCAGGGGTCTTCAACCGTTTCCAGCCCAAGGTCCCCCTCTCTGAGAGAGAGATGAAGCAGGGACCCCCACTAAATATTGCATAAAATTGTGTTTCAGATTAGATTTTTTTCATAGATATTGTATTCATGTTACTGTGTATTTACAGACATTTAACCACTTAAACCGTCAATACTTAGTGAACTTTCACTCTGTACTTAGTCTGCTCTTTTCCCCCCTCTCTTTGCCAAAAATATCCGATCTACAAGCTCACAACGCCTCGCGCTGCGAGACGTTGTGAGCTTGTAGATCGGATATTTTTCGGCTAAAGTTGTCCTTAGAATAGGGATGCTAGGGTTCAGAAGGTTAATGTAAAAAACTATAACTTCCTATCACACAATGATTTGGTGGACCCCCTGTAGTACCTCTGACTGAGGACCCCCTAGGGATCCCGGACCCCCTGTTGAAGACCCCTGCTCCAGGGCTATGCCACAGAGAAAAGAAAAGAAAAGAAGAATCCCTGACTGACACAAAGTCTACAAAAACATGCCATTCTTCCACACAGAGGCCCAAACGGAGACATACGACACCTGTCCTACCACAAGGTAAGGACGGAGCAGCCGGTCAGTCGTCTCCTGTTTGTCTCCTCCATGCAGGAAGGAACCGCGTTCACACCGAACTTAACCCGTTAAGACCGGGAACGCATCATCTGGGTCATTTTAACATTTATTTCTATAAGCTATGAGCTTGTATATCTGCTAATTTTTTTTTTGAAAAATCGCGCATGGAAACTTTGTGCAAATCTTTGAATAATTATATTTTTTTTTAGAGCGAACATTTTTTAACTCAAATATTTGCTTCTGGGGGTCCCTGGAGCAAAACATATTTTGAGATGCATATCATTTTGGGGGTCCTTAACATGGGGAAGTTGGAGCACCACTGATTATAGCAACATAGTGAGTGATGGGATTTAGAAAAGATTTTTGTGGACCCCCATCTCAAAATATTTTGTTCCAGGGACCCCCATGAAGCAAATATTTGAGTATAAAAAATCCCTTTAAAAATATATATATATATTCAAATATTTGCACAAATGTTCGAGATTTTTCAAAAATAGCAGATCTACAAGCTCATAGTTGTGCCGTGCTATGAGCTTGTAGATCTGCTATTTTTGAATAGCCCAAATATGGATAAAGTGCTTACACACAAATGTGTTCCCGGTCTAAAGGGGTTAAACCAAATCACATTGGGAGGACGTTTAATTGTATTTATTTGAGGGCGGTAAATGCAGAGGTGCTGGTTGAGGGTAAGGAGCGCTACCATAGTAACCAGACTCCTTCACCTCATCTGGTTCTGTAATCACACTGCATACACACACAAAGGACTCCTTATTCACCCCTCAGCGCGTTTATTTTGTGTTCAGCCCCTTATTTCCTTTACTCACACACACACACACACACACAGGAGGTCAGGTATGACACATGAGAGCGGCGGTGGAAAGTAAGTGACTAAGTACATTTACTCAAGTACAATTTTTTTTAGGTGTTTTTGAGCGGTGCAACCGCTCCTATAAGAGGGTTTAGGGCCCATCCGTGGTGAAAGTTTTTCTTTCCGTCGTGAAAATGTGTCTTTCGCTGTGACGCCATGCTGAGGAAAACACGCCCATAGGCTAAGCTTTGCAGGACGTGCTGTGATTGGCTAGTGCGACACATGATGAAATGAACTTCAAACTTCGCAGACACGCTGTGATTGGCTAGCGAGACGCATGATGAAATTAATAATAGTGTAAAAAATGTAAAAAATGTAAGCGCGTCACTTCGCAGGACGTACTGTGATTGGCTAGCGAGACGCATGATGAAATTAATAACTCATAAATAGCACCGCTCACTTCACACTGGGTGTGATTTTTACTTTACTGGAGTATTTCCAATTTTCTGCACTTTTACTTCTACTCCACTACATCTCCAGAGGCCAATATTGTACTTTTACTCCTCTACAATTATTTGAAAACTTTTAGTTACTGGTTACTTTGTAGATTTTTGATTATAAATTACAAAACATACATTAACCACTTCGGCCCCACATACATTTCGGGGCTGTTTGAAAATAGCCGAACTACGAGTTTACACAACGTGACGCATTGTGAGCTTGTAGATCCACTATTTCTACATTGCAATATTGATACTTTTACTTAAGTAAAAAAAAAAGAAGAATACTTCCTCTGCCCCTGGCAGGAGGTCAGGTATGACACATGAGAGAGAGAGAGAGAGAGAGAGAGAGGGAGGAGGATAATATCAGAGAGAGATCTCACGGGAACTTGACCTCTCTGTGAACTTGGGTTGCAGCAGCATGAGGCTCCAAGCTAACAACAAGCAGCAGAATCAACAGGACGAAGGAGAGAACGCTGTTTTCCTTCCGCTTTCTCTTCCTCTTTCCACTTCTATCGCCTCGGCAGCTTAGTACGTCATCCTATAGTCCTACACTACCACTTAATCCATTAAACCAAATCACATTGGGAGGAACGCTGTTTCCTTCCTGCTTTTTCTTCCTCCTTTCCAGTTCTGGCCTCGGCACAGCAGCTTTTACGTCATCCTACTAAATCAAGGGGTCTTCAACAGGGGGTCCGGGACCCCTAGGGGGTCCTCAAGAGTTACAACAGGGGGGCCGCCAAATCTTTGTGTCATAGGAACTTATTTTTTTTACTTTAACCCTAGCATTCCTATTCTGAGGATAACTTTAGCCAACAAGGTTTGGTATAGCGGGAAAAAAGAGCAGACTAAGTACAGAGTGAAAGATCAAGTTTACTAAGTATTGACGGTTTAAGCGGTTAAATGGCTGAAAACACACATCAACATGAAATGCAACACGATAGTGCTGTCAAACAAGTCTATGAAGCTATCTATGAAATCTACCAAAAAGTTTAATCTGCAACACAATTTCACACAAAATGTAGTGGGGGGTCCCTGCTTCATCTCTCAGCTAAGGGGGCCATGGGCTGAAAAACGTTGAAGACCCCTGTACTAAATGGTAAATGGTGCATTTATATAGCGCTCTTATCCAAAGCGCTTTACATAGATTTTGCATTACATTCACCCATTCACACACACATTCACACACCGATGGCGGAGGAAACCATGCAAGGCACCAACCTGCTCATCGGGAGCAATCAGGGGTTCAGCCTCTTGCTCAAGGACACTTCGACACTTAACTCTTCTGGGGGAGCCCGGGATCGAACTGGGAACCTCACGGTTCCCATCCGTCCGCTCTACCGGCCACTCTACCGGCCACTCTACCCCTGCCGCCCCCTACTAACTACCACACACACACTGCTTCTTCTTGGATCCTTCCTTATCCTCACCGCAGTGACTCTCCCGCCGTTTCTATATAGAGCACCGAAGTCTGACGTCATTTACACCAGTGGTTCTCACACTTTTTCATGTCAAGGACCCCCAAATTGACACTTATTAGCCCGCGGACCCTCAATTGAAAAGATATGCCAAAGGACTCCCCATTAGATATTTTTACGGCTATAGCAGTGATTCTCAACCATTTGAATTCCAAGGGCCCCCAGTTTGACATGCATTAGGCTACAGACCACCATTTAATGGCATTTCTATCTCTGGGACCCCAATTTATGTTGTAAAATCAATGTTAATTTAACTCTGAGAGTGTACAAGAGGAACCAAATGGACCCGCTACACTCTCAGAGTTACAGACCCATAAGGGTTCATTTGGTTCCTATCCATCATTTAGCTGGGGGGACCCCCTGTAACTCCCTCGAGGACCCCACTTTGAGAACCAATGATTTACACATCCTCCTGGGTCACGTCCCCCCCCAGTCTGAATTAGCCTAGTTCCCAGCCTTCACTCATCTGCAGAGAGAAAAGCCTGGTCACGACTTAATGCAGAGAGTGTCTATAGACGAATCCACAGACGCGCTACCTGTAGCTGCCTGTAGGCGGCCATTGCTGTGGTGTCGCGTCCGCGTAACGTTGACACCGCAGCAATGGCTGCGCGCAAGGCAGCGCTCTGTGGATTCGTGTATAGTGACAGGACCTCCGTCGAACGCATTTCCCACGGAAACGATCTTTTTGGAACTTTCAAGCTCATAGCGTTATGAGCTTGTAGATCTGCTATTTTTTTTTTATCGTGAAAATGTGTGCAAATCTTTGAATATATATATATATTTTAAGCGAAATTTTTTAACTCAAATCTTTGCTTCTGGGGGTCCCTGGAACAAAATATTTTGAGATGGGGGTCGGTGGACAAATACATGACAAAATCATTTTGGGGGGTCCTTGACATGAAAAGGTTTGAGAACCACTGATATAGAAACAATAGGTTTTTCAGAAAACTGTTAGGATTTAGAAGACTTTTGTAGAATCCCCCAGAAGCAAAGATTTGAGTTACAAATGTTCACTTCACAAAAAATATATATATATATATATATATATATATTCAAAGATTTGCAAACATTTGCAAACAAAAAACATGTTTTTTCAAAAAAATACCCCTGTTACTAAACAAACTCTCTATAGCAATGATTACTGAGGGAATATAGATCTATTTAACACTGTTACTGATCAAACTTTCTATAGCAATGATTACTGAGGGAATATAGAGCCATTTAACACTTGTTTTAACTACAAAAATATCACTTACACCCACCACCTTTAAGTTTCTATATTTGTTGTTGCTTATAACCCATTCAATTTTGGGAACGCATCTACAAATGTCTTCTAAATCCTAACAGTTTTATGAAAACAGTATGTTGCTATAATAATATCAGTGGTTCTCAAACTTAAATATAAAAATAGCAGATCTACAAGCTCGTAGCTTGTAGATCTGCTATTTATGAATAGCCAAAGTATAAAATAATGGTTATAGTTCAAATCTAAAATGACACAGATGCGTTCCCGGATTGAATGTGTTAACCCTGTAGTGTGTATTCTAAAGTGTGTATTCTAAAGTGTGTATTCTATAGTGTGTATTGTAAAGTGAGCCATTGTGATGATGGTGGTGTTTCTGAAAGGGGGCGTTTAAGGACAACTCATGGCAAGCACTAATCTGAAACATTTGAGAAATGCCAAAAACATAAAGAATGCCCGTGAAATTCTTAATGAGTCAGGTCAGACAGCTTGTGAAACAACCAACCAGTCCAAGATGAACATATATGTTCCAAACCGGCCCCTCTGACATAGTCCAGGCGTTTCGGGCCATATTTTGATGGAATCGTGCACTTTACGATACAAGCATGAAATTTGTCACACAGTTAGAGCATGCCATAAGGAACATTTTTGGCTATAGGGCCATCGCAGATTTGTCCTGTGGTAACCATGGCAGCCATTTTCCAAAATGGCCTCCATCTGCTGTCATTTTACCAATGACTCAGGTGCTAGACCACCTAGGATCTTGATTCTGGTGACTAATCCTACATTTTCAAGTATGAGGAATACAGTGGTACTATATAGAATTGTCCTGTGGTAACCATGGCAGCCATCTTTCAAAATGGCCACCACCTGCTGTCATTTTACCAATGACTCAGGTGCTAGACCACCTAGGATCTTGATTCTGGTGACTAATCCTACATTTTCAAGGATAAGGAATACAGTGGTACTATTCACAACATGCTAGTAACTACCTAACTAACTACAGTACATGAGGAGGCTGATACTCGTGTCATATTACACCTAGAAGATGCTGTGAAGAAAGGGTATAGCAAGGTGACAATAGGCACATGGTCCTGGCAGTAACGTCAGCCCAACGCCTCCACTTGACTGAGCTGTGGGTTGCTTTTGGAACTGGGAAAAGTTTCCGTAACTTAGCAGCTCATGAGATGGCAAGGGCATTAGGCCCAGATCGATGCTTAGCCTTACCCATGTTCCATGCCTTCACTGGATGTGACACAGTGTCATCTTTTGGAGGCAGAGGCAAGAAGACGGCATGGGAGACCTGGAAAAACTATGGTGACGTCACACGTGCCTTCAGTTCCTTAGCTGCCATCCCAGACAAAATAGATGACTGGATGGAGCCTCTGGAGCGATTTGTGGTATTGCTCTATGACCGCACTAGCGGCCAGGCATCAGTGAGCGGGCACGGAAGCAGCTATTCACCCAGAAGGGCAGAACAATTGATGGACTCCCCCCAACACGAGCTGCACTGATTCAACATACAAAGAGGGCAGCCTACCAAGCTGGCCACTGTTGGGGACAGGCGATGGTTGCAGCCCCTGAACTCCCATCCCCAGGTGAATGGGGGTGGAAGAGGAAGGAGACAGGTGAATACAAATAATTTAATCCACTTCTTTACACTTGTAAACCTGTGATCTGACAATAAAGCTGATTCTAATTTTGACAGGAGGATGGGAAGTGCACGGGACCACACAGAAGCGAGCCTGGCCTTTCGGGAACTCCTCCGCTGTGGTTGCAAAAAGGGATGCAGTGGACAATGCAGATGTGTTAAGGCAGCACTTCAGTGTACTGCCCTTAGCTACTGTGGTGGACTGTGCAACTAACATTGTGTAGATTATCTGGCTTTATTGAATAGACCCCTTAACAGTCGACGTCACACTGATAAGAACCAGTCTGCGCGGAACCAGTGTGCGCGCAATGAAACCCATTCTATCAGGTCTCGCTAGGACGCGCCTCACTAGCCAACACACAAGAGGGGGTTGGGGTGTGCTGAAATCAGCGCACCCCAAAACAACAGGTTGAGAATTTATTGTGTGAAACAATCACCTGTGCGTCCAGTCTCAATGTTGGTAAACAAATAATTGGTCTATATGCCATTAGGCTATGACTCATGAGTACTCTGCCTTTGTTGTGTCTTATAGTCCATTGAAAATAATTATGCAATACTACTACTAATAAAAGAAACAGTGAAGTACTGCATTCTTGACACGTGTCAGTTTGAAAACATCTACTGTACTACATCATTACATATTTTGATGGGTTTACTATTATTTAATTAACTGAATGCCAGATACATGTAGTTAGGTAGTAGAATGTTGTAAATAGTACCGCTGTATTCCTCATCCTTGAAAATGTAGGATTAGTCACCAGAATCAAGATCCTAGGTGGTCTAGCACCTGAGTTATTGGTAAAATAACAGCAGATGGAGGCCATTTTGGAAAATGGCTGCCATGGTTACCATAGGACAAATCTGCGATGGCCCTATAGCCAAAAATGTTCCTTATGGCATGCTCTAACTGTGTGCCAAATGTCATGCTTGTATCGTAAAGTGCACGATTCTGGCCCGAAACGCCTGGACTAACAGGTCTTCAAGTGCTGACCTGCTCGAGGTGCCTACGATGACATATAAAAAACACGGTGAAGCAGCATTCTGCTTCTACGGACCGACAGCGTGGAATAAACTCCCATTACACCTAAGACAGGCAGCCTCTGTGGACAGCTTTAAAGCACAGCTCAAGACCTACTTCTTCACTCTTGCTTTTAACTGATTTTTTTGGTTGATTTTTAAATCATGTCCTCACTGTATTGCCTGATTCACAGCCTTTTGCTATTATTTTAATGTTGTTTTATGCTTTTGATTTTCTTTTTTTGCTTTATTGTTCAATTGGTTGTAACTGTAATTATATTCTCGCTCTGTAAAGCACATTGAGCTGCATTTCATGTCATGAAAGGTGCTATACAAATAAAGTTTATTATTGTTATTATTATTAGTGCTACATTAACTACTTAATCACCTAAACACACACATTCTAAATTGTTGCCGATCTGCAAGCTCAGATTTAAAAAACAAATGTACACATTTTATAATTGTTTTGATTCTCCTATGATGTTTAAAGTGGATCACTGTCACATTATACAGTACTTACTATCTCCTTTAAAATCTAACTGAAAGATCCCCAACAATACAAAGTTTAAATATAATTGCTGATGCTTTCTTCTATATTATGTTGATTTTTTCTGGATTTTTATTGGCTCTTGAGCCAGAAAAGAATCGTGTGCCTCGATATACTTTCAAGAAACCAAACCAAGGCCTGATGCCGTAGCGTGACGGTCCAGGCACCCTAAGAGCTGCAATGCCAGCCTGACGGCGTGTCGGGGTTCGACTCCTGTCCCAGACAACCTTTGCTGCGTGTCACCCCCCCCCCCCCCCCCCCCCCAGCTCTCTCCCTATTTCCTGTCAGCCTACTTTCCCTATCCAGGGTTGCCATATCTATATAATTTCCCCGCAAGATTTTATTTGAAAATAGCTTGATGTATATGTTAAAGTGCTCATGTAGCCCATAGTCGCTTCTTTTGGGCTGGTTTTCCTAGGCCTGGTTGCTTGTTTCTCTCACAGAATCTGGCAACACTGTCCCTATCCCTCTCTAAAATAAAGGCATAAAGAAACCGAACCAAATAATACATTTAAATCTGCATAAGTTCATTAGTGTGTGTGTGTGTGTGTGTGTGTGTGTGTGTGTGTGTGTGTGTGTGTGTGTGTGTGTGTGTGTGTGTGTGTGTGTGTGTGTGTGTGTGTGTGTGTGTGTGTGTGTGTGTGTGTGTGTGTGTGTGCGAGAGACAGAGAGAGAGAGAGAGAGAGGCAATAATACACTTTGT
>NC_139944.1:52344326-52366826 GCF_963454915.1 Gymnoscopelus microlampas | reverse complement strand
GTTTGTAGTCCTACTGCTGCTGCTCTGTTTGTAGTCCTACTGCTGCTGCTCTGTTTGTAGTCCTACTGCTGCTGCTCTGTTTGTAGTCCTACTGCTCTGTTTGTAGTCCTACTGCTGCTGCTCTGTTTGTAGTCCTACTGTAGCCTACTGCTCTGCTCTGTTTGTAGTCCTACTGCTCTGCTCTGTTTGTAGTCCTACTGCTGCTGCTCTGTAGGCTACTTCTTTGCTCTGTCTGTAGTTCTACTGCTCTGTCTGTAGTTCTACTGCTCTGCTCTGTGGGCTATGGCTCTGCTCTACTCTGTAGACCTACTGCTCTGCTCTGTCTGTAGTCCTACTGCTCTGCTCTGTAGTCCTACTGCTCTGCTCTGTAGTCCTACTGCTCTGCTTTGTCTGTAGTCCTACTGCTCTGCTCTGTAATCCTACTGCTCTGCTTTGTCTGTAGTCCTACTGCTCTGCTCTGTAGTCATACTAGTCTGTCCGTAGTCCTACTGCTGTCTGTAGACCTACTGCTCTGTCTGTAGACTACTGCTCTGTCTGTAGTTCTACTGCTCTGTCTGTACTGCTCTGTCTGTAGTTCTACTGCTCTGTCTGTAGTTCTTCTGCTGCTGCTCTGTCTGTAGACTACTGCTCTGTCTGCAGTCCTACTGCTCTGCTCTGTCTTTAGGCTACGGCTCTGTCTGTAGTCCAACTGCTCTGTCTGTAGTTCTACTGCTCTGTCTCTAGACTACTGCTCTGCTCTGTCTTTAGTTTACTGCTCTTTCTGTAGTCCTACTGGTCTGTCTGTAGGCTACTGCTTCTGCTCTGTCTGTAGCCTACTGCTCTGTGTGGACTGTGGAGTCCCACTATGTAGCCTACTGCTCTGTCTGTACTCTGTAGCCTACAGAGCCTGCTGCTCTGTGTGAAGTCTGCTGTAGCCTACTGCTCTGTCCCACTGGTAGACAGGTGCTACAGTATATGTCCTATAATATATAATCTATAATCTGTAATCCCACTGGTAGACAGCTGCTATATGTCCTATAATCTATAGCCTAGTCCCACTGGTAGACTGATAGAGGTGCTATATGAATGAATGAATTAGTATTTTATTTCCGTGTCGAGACAATTTCTTGACCCATCCCACATGGGATTATCAGACACATCGATTAAAACAAAAACAAAAAATAAACATCCCAGTGTATACCCAGCCAGCAACTCATAATACAGCCAGATTTTGAACAAGCCACATACAGTACATACATTCATACCTGCACATAGAATCTATAAAGTTAATAAAAATGAAAGTTCATCTATTATACGTCACCCTTCTCCTTCTATCCCACGCTTTATAAAAGATATTCTGAAAATGCAAAAATGTGACAAAAAAGAAATTCAATTAAAGCACCACTCATAATCTATCAGGCTATATGTCTATAATCCATAGTCTATAATCTATAGTCCCACTGGTAGACTGATAGAGGTGCTATTAGTCCACTAGCAGTCTGGTGTCCTAGCAGTCTGTTAAAGGGATAGTTCACCCAAAACAATACTTATTTTCTATCAATTACACACCCCATAAAGCCTTGAATTCATGGAGATTTTTTTGTTCACATTCCTAAGCCAAAAATGTGATGACCGACGGAAAGATGTTAATGTCTCTGTTAGGAGACTCAAAGTTAACACTTTGAGTCTCCTACTGGAGACAGCACCGGACATAAAATTATTGGCTTAGGAATGTGACAAAAACAAACAAATCTCCATGAATTAAAAAATATATATATTTGGAATTTTGGATTCAAGATGTAGTGGAGTAGAAGTAAAAGTACTGGAAATTGGAAATACTCAAGTCAAGTACAAATACCTCAAAATTGTACCTAAGTACAGTACTCAAGTAAATGTACTTCGTTACTTTCCACCACTTGTTGCTGCTGTAGCATGATGTCCTACTTTAGCTCCTTGTGTCTTTTGGCTGCACCTGAATGAATACACAAGCTTGAAAACAAATGAGTTGATGCTTAGCTGCCTGCCTTCTGGCATCCACCCTGGCTTGGAAAGTGTTCAGTGTTTACTATTCTCTACTACTGACTTTTGCTTTCACTTGGACTCCATAATACCATTTCCTGTTTTCTGGGAACAGAACGTTTTCAGAAGATGGATTGGGAGATAAACACTGAAACCACCCAAACTAAAAGTCATTTTCTCAGCTTGCAAGCACCTTTGTGAATTTGAGCTGATTAGCAACACACTGGTACTCCCTTAAGGAACTGTGCTGTCACCTTTCCTGTTCACTCTCTGCACCAGTGGTTCTCAACCTGTGGGTCGAGACCCCCAGTGGGGTCCCCACATTATTTTATTTTTTTGGGGGGCGGGGGTCCCCAGATCACAGTGAAGTGACAATTTAAGGACTTTTAAGACCTTTTTTAATACCCTAAAAAATAAGAAACAAAGAAAGAAAGAAGAAGAAGAAGAAGAAAAGAAAAAGACCATTACTTACTGCATCAAAATATACTACAGTATATAAACTCATCAAACATTGGCCAAATTGTTAAATAATATAAGAGAGGTAAAAATTGTGAAAATAGCCGATCTACAAACTTGTAGATCGGCTATTTTCACAATATATATATCTGTGGAACCGAAAATGTATTGGCTCAACTTCTTACATTCCAAGTGCTTGTCAGGGTGGGGGGTCCCCAGTTCAAATATGATTATTTTGGGGGGTCACGGCCTGAAAAGGTTGAGAACCACTGCTCTTCATCTATGACTTCTGCCTCAATTCAGGGACCACACCTCCATTGTCAGTTGCATCACGGATGGGGAGGGCAGTGGCTCAGGGGTAGAGTGGCCGGGTAGATATCTGCGATCCCGGGCTGGGGGGCGCTCCCCCAGAGCTAGTGTTGAAGTGTCCTTGAGCAAGACGCTGAACCCCTAATTGCTCCCGATGAGCAAGTTGGTGCCTTGCATGGTTTCCTCTGCCCCCATCGGTGTGTGAATGTGTGTGTGTGAATGGGTGAATGACACAATCAATGTAAAGCGCTTTGGATAAAAGCGCTATATAAATGCACCATTTACCATTTATGACAATGATGTCGACCACTAGGTACAGACTCAGTGAACACCTTGAGCCTTGCGATAGAGAAAGGCCGCCACAGACAGATCTCGCTCCCAAGGGAAGACGTATACAATGCACCCACTGCACACAAAATGTGGTGGAAACAGAGCTACACTTTTTGTCTCCGCCGGGAGACTATGTTTTCACTTTCCGTCCCTGTCCCCCCCCCTCGGCCAAGCTAACATTGGTCAAGCCTCACGTGACACGTGACAATACATTGAAAGAGTGTGCTCTGATTGGCTAGTGAGACGCATGACGTATAGCGGCCTATAAATAGATGTGTCACTTTGAAAGAGTCTGTGCCTCTTTCAAAGTGAGGTAAGACAGGAATAATCACGAAATGGCTGAGAAATGGCGGAGCAATACATTATGTAGACACACTGGTGTCATCACAATATGTAATATAAATAGCTTAGACAGGATTAATCAAGAACAGTACATTCCAGTACAAACTGAGATCACAGTTGATGACACAGTGCAACTAACTCTTATTATGCAAACTGAAGAAGCTAATCATTGTCTGCAAACCGATGAAGAAGCAAAGGCGCAACGCCAACAGGAGAAGGACAAAGAAGTTGCCAACAAGTTCAAGGCAATCCACGGTAATGCAGTCAATGTGCCATCTGACGTACACACTATCATCAAAGTTCCAATCTTGAGCAAATATTGGAATAAATTCCAATATTTGCTGGCGGAGACTTGTGCTCCGAGGAGCACATTTTCTAGTCTTTATTTTTATTTTGTTTAGAGTAGCCAATTATTTGTACCCCTTTTTCTCCCCAATTTAGTCGTTATGTCGACTGATTCCTCCCCACACACTGTTCTGTGTTGTCACTGCTGTCGTACCCCACTGACTCACCTAACCTGACTCTGCCAGATGGGGGCGGTGAAATGTGTGAAGCAAGCTTCTTGGATCTGGCAGCGTCAGGTTATGACTCACCTGCCAGTGAGGAGCCCCCACCAGGAGGACGTAGAGCCTTCGTCCTACTCCTTCCGCCCAACACTCCCCGGCGCTGACAGGTGCCGCCCCAGCCCGTAAGAGTACGTGCAATGACCGATATCACCCTCCTCCCCGCTCGGCTTCCCTCCCCCGAACACGGGCCAATAGGCTCTATGCACAGCAGCCATTTTGGAGAGAAATTGGGCCTCTTCTTACTTCCTTCACAGGTGTTACCAATGATACTAATGAAGGCTCTGTTCCATTCTGGTCAAACAGAGGCAGGGTGCTGATATTGTGCATGTTGGCTCACTAGAAACACTAGTGGGTCTCAAAGTGTGGTCCAGGGACCCTCATGGTTCCTTGAGGGGGTGTAACTCTGAGAGTTATGGGGGTCCTTGAAATTTAAAAGTTTGAGAACCACTGTGCTACACTAAATGGAACAGAGCCTTCATTAGAATCATTGGTAACACCTGTGAAGGAAGTAAGGAAGGGGCCCAATTTTTGTCCAATATCGCTGCTGTGCATAGAGCCTATTGTGTATGTGTAGAGACGCTCGGCAAAGCCGGATGCAGTGACTACCACTACCACAGTGAGGAATAATTTGATGACTAGGGGGTGTATTTTCGGTCTCAAAGAGTCTCCTTTGAGTCTCCTACCGGATACATTAGCATCTTTCCGCCGGTAATCAAATTATTGGCTTTGGAATATGACAAAAACAAAGAAATCTCCATGAATTCAATGCTTCTTGTTCTTGGAGTGTGTAATTGATAGAAAATAAGTCATTTTTTGGGTGAACTACTCCTTTAAAGCCTTTCTTTACCCCCATCTCCCCCCTTTTGTATCTACTCTGTACATATAGTGTCTTATATTTGTGATGATATTGAATGTTTGGTGCTATTTTATATGTTGATGAATTGAATGCCTAGGACCCCAATGGAAACAAGACCGCAAGGACTTTTTTGGTGTTATCCTTTTAGACAAAGTGTTTGATGGTACTCATGCTGTTTTTACATTTCTGTCTATTAACATATTTCAGGGGTCTTCAACAGGGGTCCCGGACCCCTAGGGGGTCCTCAGAGTTACTACAGAGGGTCCGCCAAATCTTTGTGTGATATATATATTTTTTACATTAACCACTTGAACGTAGCATCACTTTTCTGAGGAGAACTTTAAAATAGCCGATCTACAAGCTCGATCTACAAGCACAACGCGCTGCGAGGCGTTGTGAGCTTGTAGATCTGCTATTTTTTGGCAAAGAGGTATAGGTGTAGAGGGAAAAAACTGCAGCAAAAGAGCAGCAAAAAAGTTTAATCTGAAACACAATTTTATACAATATAGAAGGGGTCCCTGCTTCATCTCTCTCTCAGCTAGGGGGTCCTTGGCCTTGGCCTAAACGTTGAAGACTCCTGACATATTCAATCAATCAATCAAAGAACAATGAACATTGTGTGTTTATGATAAATAATCAGATTTAGACTGTATACAGTGCCTGGCAGTGGTGGAAGAAGTACTCAGATATTTTACTTAAGTAAAAGCATTACCACAATAAAAAAATATATATAATGCAATACAAAATAAAAGTAAAAGGCTTGTGTTCAAAATGTTACTTGAGTAAAAAAAAAGTACAAAAGTATTGGCATCAAAATATACTTTGTACCAAAAGTAAAAGTACTAAAATGTTTGATGATGCGATGCGTTGTGAGCTTGTAGATCTGCTATTTTCAAATAGACTAGGTATAAAATAGGGCTAAAGTGGTTATAAATATGTTTTATAATGTATTAATCTGCGAAGTAACTATTAACTAAAGTTTTCAAATAATTGTAGTGGAGTAAAAGTACAATATTTGCCTCTGAGATGTAGTGGAGTAGAAGTAAAAGTATAGACAATTGGAAACACTTGAGTAAATTTACTTTGTTACTTTACACCACTGACAGTGCCTATAGAGTACTCAAGTACTGGCTTGAGGAATCATTTGAAATAATGAATGTGTATCCCTCCCTGTATGCAATGAATAAACACAGCATGTCTGAATACATATTTATTCATTGTTTTATTCATATTTTCATTTCATTATATTCGCTCTGATTACAATCTGATGCGTCACGTGTTGTTTGTCCAATCAGATTACAGCTGGCTGCGCCTGCTTGTGGCGGGCATTTTCAAACGACGCGACGCTCGAGCTGTCAGTGAGCGCCCAAACATATCAGACCTAAAAGCCCACAGCGCGTGTATCCGCGACGTGCTTTGGGTTTGTAGATCTGCCGTTTTCGGCTCGTGACATTATACCGTCGTAAGAACGTGTTGTTTGACGCAGAGACGAGAGGCGGAAGTCGGAAGAAAAATGCAATGGAAGAGAAGAGGTGAATGTTATTAAATATATTCCTTTTCTCAGATATTTATATGTTTTTTACAAGTAAAAGTAGCAATACCACAATATAAAAATACTCATAAATTGTGAGCTCTGAATTTAAGTATGAATTTAAGTACATATACGTTTGTTTACATACAGTATCATTGGACTTCAGACGTCATGAAACAAACAGCTGGACTTTGATGAAGTTGGACGTTTAACAAGGAAGACAAAGTTAAAGGTAAGAAATAAACCTTTACTTTTCTATGCTGGTTAATAGACCAATTATTTGTTTACTAACATTGAGCCTGGACGCACAGGTGATTGTTTCACGCAATCAATTCCCAACCTGTTTCGGGGTGCACTGGTTTCAGCGCACCCCAACCCCCTCTTGTGTGTGTTGGCTAGTGAGACGCGTCCTAACGAGACCTGATATAATGGGTTTCGTTGCGCGCATACTGGCGGCACGCAGCCAGTATGACGTCGTCTGTTAAGGGGTCTATAAGGTGCCCACGGACGCACGCGCGCATGCGCGCGCGCACACACACACACACACACACACACACACACACACACACACACACACACACACACACACACACACACACACACACACACACACACACAGCTCCAGAGGGCTCTGTTTTAACGTGAATGGAATAGAACGCTAATCATTAACACACCTGTAGGTAGGTAGGCCTAATGTACACTGTAACACTATGACGCTCAACCTCAGTCATGACGAAACTTCAACCTGTTTTTTGCACTTTCTTCATTTACAGTCCGTACATCTACATAAACGTTCACATTTCAAATATAAAGTGCTTATCTTATGGTCACAGATGTTATAATTATGTATGGTTCCTCAGAAGTACCCATAATCTTCCGTGTTGTTCAATAAAAAGCATTTTAATCCGATCGGCGGCCATTTTCTCATAGAGTTATAGTGTATCAGAGTGCAGTACACCTCCCAACCGATAGGGTCGCGTAGATGAAAGCATTGTGGAGAAAATTTGGAGAAAATGGCCACCGAACGGATTAAAATGCTTTTTATTGAACAATACGGATGATACGGATACTTTTCAGGGTTCGAACATAATTGTAACATTTGTGGCCATGAGGTAAGCACTTTATATTTGAAAATGTAACGTTCATGTAGATGTAAGGGTTGTAATGGAGAAAGTGCAAAAAACAGGTTGAAGTTCAGCCATGACGCTCGTGTCGTGACGGACGAGCGTCTTCAAGGTGTTGTGACTGTCTTGTGAGCTTGTAGATCTACTATTTTTGGCAAAGAGGTATTGTACTTTAGAGGGAAAAAAGAGCAGAGCAGACCATGTAAAAAAAAGAAGAAAGAAAAAAGTGTCATCTGCAACACAATTTTATACAATCTAGAGGGGTTCCCTGTATCACCTCTCTCTCTCAGCTAGGGGGTCCTTGGCCTGAAAAACGTTGAAGACCCCTGGACTTTAGGGTTAAAAATGGTTAAAGGACGACTTCACCCATTTTCAACCTATGTTTCATATAATTGTTCCTCACTATAATGCTCATGATTATACCATTTTTGTCTACTCTGTCTGTGTCTCTGTGACATCATCAGTAGGCAGGTTTGGTCATTTCAAACAAGATAAAAAAAAACATTTTTTTTCTAATAGCTTGCTAAATTTCCAGGAATAGAAAGCCTATAGTTTCTATTGGCCTGGATTCCCCGGCGTCGATGATGTCACTGGTAGGCAACTGTCCACAGCCCCCAAAATGATATTTATCCACCTCCATCTTAAAATATGTTGTTCCAGGGACCCCCTAGAAGCACAGACCAGAGTTAAAAATGTTGTAGATCTGCTATTTTTGAATAGCCAAAGAAATCTTAAAATGACACACTAGATGCTTTCCCGGATTGAATGGGTTAAATATTTGCATAAAATGCATCAGTTGTGTGGGCCTCTGTTCTGTTCTGTTCCATGTTAGTTCAGTCTGTCAGGGGAACATGTGTGAGTGTCAGCAGTTGGGGACATGTCATGCACTTAATCCTTTACGGCCGGGAGGGGAACGCATGTGTGTCATTTTAAGATTCCTTTGGCTATTCAAAAATAGCAGATCTACAAGCTCATAGCGCGCGCTATAATCTTGTAGAAGAAAAATAGTGAAAATTTGTGCAAATCTTTTATATACATTTTTAACTCAAATATATGCTTCTGCGGGTCCCTGGAACAAAATATTTTTAGATGGTAGGGGGTCCACGGACAAATACATATTATTTTGGGGGTCCTTGATATGAAAAAAGTTTGAAACCCATTGATAATATAGCAACATAAGTAAAAAAATAAATAAAACAAAACTTTACGAAAAAGAAAATGTAGGATTTTTTTTATTTTTATTTTATTTGTAAAATCCCCAGAAGCAAAGATTTGAGTTAAAAACTTTCGCTTTAAAAAAGTATATATATATATTCAAACAAAACATTTGCACACATTTTCATGTTTTAAAAAAAATAAATAGCAGATATACAAGCTCATAGCGCGGCACTCGGTGCCGCGCTATGAGCTTGTATATCTGCTATTTTTGAATAGCCAAATAAAATAATGGTTAAAGTGGTTACACAAACACGTCCCCGGTCTCAAAGGGTTAAGTGACACGATGGTGGCACTCAGTGGAACCTCTCGGTCTGGCAGCAGAGCCATGGCTGACGACAGGAACATTGTTTGCACATCAACAGGCTCATCGCTACGCAACCCCCCCCCCAGCCTCCCTCTCCCTCCCCAGTGAATCCATACTGATTACCTCTATACTAGGGTGTGTGTGTGTGTGTGTGTGTGTGTGTGTGTGTGTGTGTGTGTGTGTGTGTGTGTGTGTGTGTGTGTGTGTGTGTGTGTGTGTGTGTGTGTATTTAGAGCAATCCCAGTTAAAAAACGAAACTGTTGCTATTCTCACAATTATAATAATACAAAGATGTGCGTGTGTCTGCGTGTGCGTGCGTGTGCGTGCGCGTGTGTGTGTGTGTGTGTGTAATAAGAGCATGGGTAGAATGTGACTGTTTTATCTCTTACAATCTGTTCATTATATGGATACATCTGATACCCCTTTGAATTTGAACCATGTCTTTACAACTACAGGGACTCTCTCGTAAAGAAAATGTGAATCAGGCCCGATCTTCATAAACCCAGTCTGCTATAACATGCACTTGTTCATTTAAACGTAATTTGTTGTTGCATGAAGTTGCAACTTGCAATAAAGAGTCGGCTACCCTTTTGTATGAGTGTTCCCCATGCGTGCAGCACTGTTTTGGAAACTATGGATGAAGTCTGGATTTCAGCTATAGCCTGGATTTGAGTTCATACCAAGCACTATAACAATATAGCATTAACCTATGTAGACCTGAGACTGATTATAAAAATATATATATGTCTTCTAAATCAGTGGTTCTCAAACTTTTTCGTGCCAAGGACCCCCAAATTGACACTTATTAGCCCGCAGACCCCCATTTCAAAAGATATGTCAGGGACCCCCATAAGAGAAGATTTTTTTTTACGGCTCTAGCAGTGATTCTCAACCATTTTAATTTCAAGGACCCCCAGTTTGACATGCATTAGGCTACGGACCCCCATTTAATGGCATGTATGTCTCTGGGACCCCAATTCATATTGTAAAATCAATGTTAATTTAACTCTGAGAGTGTACAAATGGAACCAAATGGACCCTAACGGGTCCATTTGGTTCCATTTGTACACTCTCAGAGTTACAGACCCATAAGGGTCCATTTGGTGCCTAATCTATCATTTAGCTGGGGACCCCCTGGAACTCCCTCAAGGAGCCCTAGGGGTCCCCGGACCCCACTTTGAGAACCATGGTTCTAAATCATAACAGTTTTCAGAAAAACTTAGGTCACTATGTCAAAACTTTTTCATGTCAAGGACGCTCAAAATTATAAATATTAGGCTGCGGACCCCCATCTCAAAATACTTTGTTCCAGGGACCCCCAGAAGCAAAGATTTGAGTTAAAACAACCCCTTAACCTGTATGAGAGAGAGAGGGGGGGCTTCTATCATCAAAGACAGCTATTGGTGGGAGGAGGAGGGGGGGCAGGGGGGTTAGTGTGTATGAATGGTAGCAAAGGGTTCAAGGGGTTCATGTGCGTGGGTTCAAGCCGGGGGGGAGGGGCAGACAGGGTTAAAGGGGGTGGGGGGGGGGGGGGGGGGGGGGGTGTGGTCATTGAAACTGTCAGCTTGCTTGAGGGTCAAGGTCAGAATGAGGAGAAAGACAGCATTATAGCAGAGTGTGGTTTGAATGAATTTAAAGAACATGTAGAAATATAGAGAAAAGTCTGAATGAGAGGAAGGAGAGGCATTCAGTCACCAATTAGAGACAGCCATGTTGATGTGCATTGTTTAGACCACACACACACACACACACGCACACACACAGGCGCACGCACGCACACACACACACACACACACACACACACAGACGCACGCACGCACACACACGCACACACGCACGCACGCACGCACGCACGCACGCACGCACGCACGCACGCACGCACGCACGCACGCACGCACGCACGCACGCACACACAGACGCGCACGCACGTACGCACGCACCGCACGACGCACACAGCAAGCACACACACACCACAGACGCGCAGCACGCACACACACACACACACGCACACACAGACGCGCACGCACGCACGCAACGCACACACATATGGACATGCTTGTCTAAAGTGAGACGGTATCTGTGATCAAAGTGGCCGACGCACATGCACACACACACACACACACACACACACACACACACACACACACACACACACACACACACACACACACACACACACACACACACACACACACACACACACACACAGGGTTGGAATGTGTCTGAGGGAGAGTGTGAAAGTGGAGGTCTTGGGGGGTAGGGGAGGATAGAGAGAGGAAGAGGGTAGGGGGTTGTCAGCATAAAAACAACAAATAAATGAACATATCCGCTTCCCTTCTGGATATCCGTGTGTGTGTGGGTGTGTGTGTGTGTGTGTGTGTGGGTGTGTGTGTGTGTGTGTGTGTGTGTGTGGTGTGTGTGTGTGTTGTGTGTGTGTGTGTGTGTGTGTGTGTGTGTGTGTGTGTGTGTGGTGTGTGTGTGTGTGTGTGTGTGCGCGCGCACAGAGCATGTGCGTCAGAATGTAACCTGAGCTTGGCAAGGAATTTACTTTTACAATAATGATTCCCGCCATCGGCGCCTTGAAGGCGTTATGTGAAGGAAAGTAGATTGATTTGTAATGTTTCTATTATATTGGCCAGTGGTGGAAGAAGTAGGCTACTCACATTGTTTACTTAAAGGAATAGTTCACCCCCCCAAAAAAATGTTTTCTATCGATTAGTCACCCAATGGAGACTACAAGCTACAAGCGGACATTTTTAACTCCAGTGTTTGCTTCTTATATGGGGTCCCTGGAACAACACATTTTGAGATGGGAGTCCGCCGCCAAATACATATCTAAACATTTTCTAAATCCTAACAGTATGTTGCTATATCTATATGATAGTGGTTGCTCCAACTTTTCCATGTCAAGGACCCCCAAAATGATATGTATTTGGCCGCGGACCCCCATCTCAAAATATTTAGTTCTAGGGACCCCCCCAGAAGCAAAGATTTGAGTTACAAATGTCCGCTTAAAAAATATATATATTCAAAGATTTGCACAAATGTTCATGATTCTCAAAAAAAATAGCAGAGCTACAAGCTCATAGCGCGGCACTCGGTGCCGCGCTATGAGCTTGTAGCTCTGCTATTTTTGAATAGAGTATAAAATAATGGTTATTATAGCTAAAGATCTAAAATGATCAGATGCATTCCTGGTCTTAATGGGTTAAGTTAGCACCCTCTGCTGTATATCAGCCTCGGTTCAGCGGTTCCTTTCTTGCATTGCGGCGCGTTGTGAGCTTGTAGATCAGCTATTTTTTGCTGAATGTTTGCCTCGGGAATAATAGAGAAGCTATCTGGCTTTGCATGAGTGAAACGAAGCCCTGTGATACTGGAAGATCCTGTATAAGCCACACTGTGTGAGATACTGTTACTCAGGGGACCGTATACATTTCTGACTAAATGTTCTCATGTAACTGTGACTAGGGTCCTTTGGTTTTCCTGCTTTATCTGCCTGTAGAGCAAAGGGTTCCCAGGCTTTCCAGGACACAACCCAACCCCCCCCCCCCCCCCCCCCCCCCCCCCAAAATAATCATCTTTGATCTGGGGAACTATACTATCAACAAACTATACTATAAAAAGTGATCAAACATTGGCCAAACTGTCAAATAGTATACGAAAGAGGCAAAAAATTGTGAAAGTAGCCGATCTACAAGCTCACAACGCCTTGCAAATCTGCTATTTTCACAATATTTATCTGTTGAGTCAAATGTAATGTCTCAACTCCTACAATTCAAGTGCTTGTCAGGTGTGCTTGTTCAAATAAGATTATTTTAGGGGGTCCCCAGTTCAAATAGGATTATTTTGGGGGGTCCCCAGTTCAAATAGGATTATTTTAGTGGTTCCCCAGTTCAAATAGGATTATTTTAGGGGGTCACCAGTTCAAATAGGATTATTTTAGGGGGTCCCCAGTTCAAATAGGATTATTTTAGGGGGTCCCCAGTTCAAATAGGATTATTTTGGGGGGTCCCCAGTTCAAATAGGATTATTTTGGGGGGTCCCCAGTTCAAATAGGATTATTTTTAGGGGGGGGGGGGGCTGAAAGGTTGAGAACCACTGTTTTAAAGCATTGCAACACACACAAACAGGATGCTTTTGTTTTGTAATTAAATGTATCTGTGTTGTACTTTTCATTTAAAGCCAAATGTATACAGTAGATAACAATGGGTTATTGTCCAGTAATAGTAATCTGTAGTAAGTTTCTGTCGCACGACTACAAACGTACAGTACGGTAATGCAACATTTATTTATTCATTTTATTTTTCAAAGAAGGTAAGAGGCAAATCTATACCTCACTGTACACACAGTGCTCTAAAAATGTCTTTCTGTTTTGCCAGTTCATTTTCTCTTTCAAAAAATACTTTTTTCTTTCATTTTTAATAATAAAACACGCTTCCAAAAATCACTTGACTTCAGCAGAGCTGATTTTAATACGCTATAGTTCTCCAGCTGGAAGTAATCTGAGCTACAGTTTTGAGTGTGAAGAGGCCAAAAAAAAAGAAAAAGAAAAAGCAAAGCAAAAAAGAAAGGATGATGATGATGGAGTGAGTGAGTGGGAGAGAAGGAGGAGAGAAGGGGGGATGAGGATAGAGTTTAGAGGAGGATGGTGGTGGTGGGTGGGGGGGGGGGGATGGGCTGTTTGTGCATGCCTGGAATTCCTTAGGTGTTATCAGCGTTTTGCCCGCTCCGTGTAATTGCTCCCCCCCAGAAGAAGAGAAGAGAAAACATACAGACTTGTACAACGTTGAAGTTAATTCATAGACGTCAGTGGCACGGCCCAAGTTGGCACGCTGACTTTGTGCCGCGCTGTGTGAACTTGTACATCTGCTCTTTTTTGAATAGCCAACGTATTCAAAAATATGGATAAAGTGGTTAAAATGAGTGTGATGCTGTATTAACCAGTGGTGGAAAAAGTACTCAAATGTTTTACTTAAAGTGAAAGTATCAATACTGGCATGTAGGAAATACGCTGTTTAAAGTAAAAGTCCGGAATTCAAAATTGACTTGAGTAAAAGTACCAAAAAGTATTGGTACCAAAAGTAGAAAGTACTCAATACGCAGAATGTCCCATTTCAAGTTTTCAAATGTATAAAACTCTTTTTGAAAATAGCAGATCTACAAGCTCACAATGCGTCGCATCGCGACGCATTGTGAGCTTGTAGATCGGCTATTTTCAAATGGCTGAAATGTATATAGTGCTGAAGTGTTTATCCATGTTTTGTAATAATAATCAAACTCTACAAAGTAACTAGTAACTAAAGTTTTCAAATAATTGCAGTGGAATAAGAGTACAATATTTGCCTCTGAGATGTAGTGGAGTAGAAGTAAAAGTACTGAAAATTGTACAGTACTTGAGTAAATGTACTTAGTTACTTTCCATCACTGTCCGCTGGCATTAACAGGGATGGAATGAGTTCACGCGCATCCACAGACACACGCACGTGCACACACATGCGTCAGAATAGCATTTCTAGCATTTCTTGTCTCCACTATCCATATCTACTTGAATTACTAACATTTCTTACATTTCTGTGCCTGAAGTTTAATTTAAAACAGGGGTCTTCAGTGTTTTCAGGCCAAGGACCCCCTAGCTGAGAGAGAGATGAAGCAGGGACCCCCTACTCTATATTGTATAAAATTGTGTTTCAGATTCAACTTTTTTTGTTTACTTGGTCTGCTCTTTTTTCCCTCTACACCAAACATCTCTTTGCCAAAAATAGCCGATCTACAAGCTCACAACGCCTCACAGCGCAAGGCGTTGTGAGCTTGTAGATCTGCTATTTATGGCTAATGTTCTCCTCAGAAAAGGGATGCTAGGGTTCAAGTGGTTAAGGTAAAAAAAAAATCATATCACACAAAGATTTGGCGGACCCCCTATAGTAACTCTGAGGACCCCCTAGGGGTCCTGGACCCCCTGTTTAAGACCCCTGATTTAAAAGATAAATGGACCTACCTATCACAACACATAGCCTACGAGTGGCACCATATCAATGTAATTTGTGCATTTTTAAATAAACTCGGAGAATCCGCTCCGAATTTCACTTTGTGACGCGTTGCTAGCTTGTACAATGTGCTCTTTTTGAAATTCTTTTGAAAAATATTGAAAATGTTTGGAGAAGTTAATTGTACTTAAGTACAGTACTTAAGTAAATGTACTTAGTTACTTTACACCACTGCCGACAAGTGACTTGACTTTTTATTTCTTTGCTCTTCCTCATGGACCTATAGTTGTGGATTATACCAGTGTCAGTCTACCTTATGTGGATTATGCGGTCGACACGCACTGACACGTTGCACCTTAATCCCATGAACAACGCACTGACTTGTCTTTTTGTGTGTGTTTGTCTAGCACCTTAACTAACATCCATAAGTATATCATTCACAGCATACATCTGTTGCCATGCTCAACACACCTTTATATCTTATCTATAGGTACCATGTGTAAACATGTAGTTCATTTGTTATTTGTTTTGTCTTGTTTGATCTCCTTTCCTCCTCTTCTTCTTCTTCCTTTTCTTACATCTATGGAAATAACGATACGATGGGAACCATGCACGAAAACTAACTTCACCCACTTCTTTACTTCTGTAAACCTGTGTATGTGACTATAAAGCTTCAGAAACAGTTCTCCCAGAGAGCGCAGTGCTCTGAATTTCTGAACGAAGAGAGCAACCCCCAGCGGCGCCCCAGCGCTCACAGAGTGTATTTACTAATGCACATTTAAAGTGTGTAATGGGGCCACGAGCATCATTTTTTTGATAATAAATCGGTAAAATCAGGCAAAAATAAGAATTAAATAACCTAACCCTAACCCTAACCCTAAAACCGAAATAAAGTAACCAAAACACGAAAAAAAAACTAACAAAATCCGCAAAAAAATCAAAAAAACGCAAAATTTGGAAAATACAAAATTTGTTTACATTTGACACTTACAAATGTTTTTCACGATTTTTCAAAAAATAGCAGATATACAAGCTCATAGCGCGGCACTCGGTGCCGCGCTATGAGCTTGTATATCTGCTATTTTTGAATAGCCAAAGTGTAAAATAAGGGGTATAGTCCACCGAAAGTCCACCCCCCCCACCTCTTGAGAGCCCGTGACGTCCTTGACGAGCACCTGTGGTGGCGAGTCATCGCGAGCTTGTAGATGTGCTATTTTTTTGACAAATTCAAAAGAACGATTATATTAATCACAATCTCAATATTGAGAAATATGTTGATATTTGATTTTAGCCATATGGTCCCATGCAGCCCTATGACAACAAATCCCATGGCACTGTTCTTCTCTGGAACTGGCATATACAGCCTTAATCCTCCGTTCCTCTCCTTTCTGATTACTGAGTCCCATCAAGTCACCCTGCCTGCCTGTCTGCCCGCCAAGCCCTGGGTCAATGCATGTGTCTGAAAACAGTGCTGTGGTGTTCTTCTTCTCCAGAACCTCATACCATACAGCTGAATCTGTTCCTCTGTTCCTCTCCTCCATACTGTATGTCACAGTGTTTCTGAGACATTTTCATGTCAAGGACCCCTGAATATATGTATTTGGCAGCGGAGCCCCACCTGAAAAGAAAAAACAAGTCCTTGTTAGCCTTAAAGGGATAGTTCACCCCCAAAATGACTTTGTTTCTATCGTTAAATTTTGTTTTTGTCTCATTCCTAAGCCAATAATTTGATGACCAGCGGACCGGTAGGCAGCGGTTCCGATCCTACCGGAACCGCTGCCAGTCATCAAATCATTGGCTTAGAAATGCGACAACAACAGAAAAAATATCCATGAATTCAAGTCTCCATGGGGTGACTAATCCATAGAAAAAAGGTCATTTTGGGGGTGAACCATCCCTTTAACAAATTTAGCTGGGGACCCCGTGGGACCCCGTCATCAAGGGACCCCTATAGCGGTCTCCGGACCCCTCTTTTTAAGAACCCACGTGCTCTCTGACCACTGGAATTGGGTTCCTTCCTGAATCCCGTCAAGTCACCCAAACAAAAAAAATGGCTGCTGGCCAAGCCCTGTGTCTCAGTGCGTGTGTCAGTGCGTGTGTGTCAGTGCGTGTGTCAGTGCGTGTGTCAGTGCGTGTGTCAGTGTGTGTCTCAGTGCGTGTGTGTCAGTGTGTGTGTCTCAGTGCGTGTGTGTCAGTGCGTGTGTCTCAGTGCGTGTGTGTCAGTGTGTGTGTCTCAGTGCGTGTGTGTCAGTGCGTGTGTCTCAGTGCGTGTGTCAGTGCGTGTGTGTCAGTGTGTGTGTCTCAGTGCGTGTGTCTGAATGAAGCAGTGCTGTCGTGCTTGGATGAGATTAGAGCCGTTTCCTGTAACTTCACAACAATCACTAGATAGATGGAACAGACTGATGAGGTAATTGAGTTTTGCTTGTTTCTTTTTGCTATGAAAAGAAAGAAGGAAAAAGAGGTCAAGGTCCTCTTTCACTGTTGTTCCACTGAATGACACCGCGTTGGTTGGGACACACGCACACGCACGCGCCAGTGGTGGAAAGTAAATAAAGTACTGCACTTTTGAGTAACTTTTTACTTTACTAAAGTATTTCCAATTTGCAATACTTTTTACTTCTGCTCCACTACATCTCAGAGGCAAATATTGTACTTTTACTCCACTACAATTACTTGAAAAATGTAGTTACTAGTTACTTTGTAGATATAAATTACTATATTATAAAACATACATTAACCACTTTAGCCCTGTTTTATACCTAGGATATTTGAAAATAGCAGATCTACAAGCTCACAACGCGTCGCGATGCGACGCGTTGTGAGCTTGTAGATCTGCTATTTTCAAACATTTTAGTACTTTTAACTTTTGGTACTTTAAGTGTATTTTGACGCCAATGCTTTTGTACTTTTACTCAAGTATCATTTTGAACGCAGGCCTTTTACTCAGTACTTCTAACATCACTGGCACACACACACACACACACACACACACACACACACACACACGCACACACACGCACACGCACACGCACGCGCGCACGGGGGATTTCTGGGAACTTTGATTGATGAGGTAATCCATCTGGCTCGGAGGCGAGGGGGGGCGGGTAGGATTGTGAAAGAGAGAGAGGGATATTACTGTAAAACGATACTTTGATTTAAAAGGCCATTGGTTTTGTGTTTTTCATATTCCATAAAGTGTCTGTGGTCCAGGGGAAATGAGGAGAAAACTCAGACCACCACAACGCTACGTGTAATCATCACCAAAACATTAGAGTAATAATAAGTGTCATCAATCACCACCGTTTGGTCTTCTTGACATATCGGAGGCACATGTGTGGCAGACAGACGTTCACGCAGCAACATCCTCCATCCTGTGTTCATTTTAATGTTATATTAATGTCGTTTTAGATGTCTTTGGCTATTCAAAAATAGGAGATATAGAAGCTCAAGAAGTGCCACGCTATGAGCTTGTAGATCTGCTGTTTATTTTTATTTGAATATGTATTATTTTTTTGACCTGAGGCCGATTCTACAAATCTCTTCTAAATCCTAAGAGTTTTTTTGAAAAAAGCGTATGTTGCTACGATATCAGTGGCGCTCAAACTTTTTCATGTCAGGGCCCCCCCAAAATTATGTCATCTCATCTCAAAATCTTTTGCTACCACAGGACCCCCAGAAGCAAAGATTTGAGTTAAAAAATGTTCGCTTAAAAACATATGTTCAAAGATTTTTTTTTTTATGATTTTCCCAAAATAGCAGATCTAGCTCATAGCGCTATGCTTGCAGATCTGCTATTTTTGAATAGCCAAAGTAGGCCATAAAATAAGTGGTTAAAATCTAAACCGACAAAGATGCGTTCCCGATCTTATTGGGTTAACCTATGAGAGTGTACAAATTGACCCATAAGGGAAGTTAAGTTTACACTCTTTTTGCCGTGTAGCCTAAATCAGTGGTTCTCAAACTTTTTCGTGTCAGACAAGGACCCCCAAATAGACATTTATTAAATATAAATAGACATTATAAGCCAGGGACCCCCATAAGAGAAGATTTTTACGGCTCTCTAGCAGTGATTCTCAACCATTTTAATTTCAAGTACCCCCAGTTTGACATGCATTAGGCTACGGACCCCCATTTAATGGCATTTATATCTCTGGGACCTCAATTCACATTGTAAAATCAATGTTAATTAATTTAACTCTGAGAGTGTACAAATGGAACCAAATGGACCCGTACGGGTCCATTTGGTTCCATTTGTACACTCTCAGAGTTAGACCCATAAGGGTCCATTTGGTTCCTATCCATCATTTAGCTGGGGACCCCCTGGAACCCCCTCAAGTACCCCTGGGGGTCCCCGGACCCCACTTTGAGAACGAATGGCCTAAATATCCCAGGGAGTCATGCATGGACCATTACCATATCCATGAAGAAAGACACTCACCTGTTGATGCTTAATTAATCAATTGGTTAAAGCTGAAATTGATTGAATACTTTATTAACAGTTGCAGACGTTTATTAACAGTACAGAGTTATATATCCATTGTTGTCCATTTTGGCAAGTTTAGAACACTTTGCAAATTGCAGACAGGTGCTCTTTTATGGCGGTTTTGAAGGAGGCTAAAGGTCACACTTTTTGATGTCTGGTGGTAAAGGGCATTCCACATTTTTTGGTGGCATAAACAGTAGAATTAATTCATCCCCATGTTTGTGCCGAATCCCGAGGGAAAGGAGATCAGTGGAGCAGCTCCCTCCGGTGTTTGTCTCACTCTTTTGAAGTAGTCAGACAGACAGGTACATGGGCAGCACTGGTCCCTGGAGTATCATGAGAACCAGGCAGTACTCTGTCCTCTACCCTGAGCCATCCCACCCTATAGCACAGGGCTGATGCAACTTTGATGATGCAGAGGGCCGCTATATTTCCACACTCACTCCAGAGGACCACATTGCATATACTGTACAGAAACCTCTTATTGCTGAATTTAAACTTTTTTCATAAATGAATGCCATACTTCGACCATTCTATGTCACACAAAAGTAGCAAAAATAGACAATCTACAAGCTCAAAACGCGTCGCAGAGCTTGTAGATTGTCTATTTTTGCTATTTTTGAATTGAAATCCTGATTTTTTTTTGGTGCTATTTTTCAATTGGAATCCTGAAAAGTAAAATTTTTATTTATTTCCAAATGCATTTAGTTATCCTTATGTTCACTTTTTGAACTTAAATACAAATACATTGGACATTAAAAAGACAGTAGAATTTTAATACTAGTCATTAAGCTACTAATATAGACTGAAGTCATTAAAGCGGGTCATGTTTGCATGTTTGGAATTGTAACAGTTGGAATCAATAATATATCAGTATTCCCAATATTAACCTGTGGGCCGCATTAAGTGAGGGTGGGGGCCGCATGTGGCCCCCAGGCCGCCAGTTGCCCATGTATGCTATAGCATAATGAGTCAGGGGTTAGGTGAGTCCTAAAGGTGTGTGAGGTGTAGAAGTAGTATTGTTTTAACCCACTAAGACGGGGAAAGCAAGCGCTATGAGCTTGTAGATCTGCTATTTTTTGAAAAATCGTGAAAATGTGTGCAAATCTTTGAATATATATATTTTTTAAAGCGGACATTTTTAACTAAAATCTTTGCTTCTGGGGGATTCTACAAAATGTCTTCTAAATCCTTACAGTTTTTTTGAAAGAACGTATGTTGCTATAATATCAGAGGTGCATGCAACCTTTTTCATGTCAAGGACCACCCAAAATGCTAAGTATTTGGCCGCGGACCCCCATCTGAAAATATTTAGTTTCAGGGACGAATATTTTTCATTAACACAAAGTTATCAAATGTAACTCAATATCATAAACGGCACAGAGTCACATATCTGACAAAATCACCAGGTTGATTTGTTTATTTTTGTAACACAGTTCTAATATGAGAACGGTCTAAGATTCGCCCTATGGGGATTTCAACAAAAAATAACGCCTTGCCCCGGGGGTAGTGGGAGTGAGGCAGTGTTGATTTTGTCGACTAAAACTATGACGAAAAATGTTCGTCGACTACCTTTTTTCACTGACGAAAACTAAATAAAAACTAAATAAAAACTAAGCTATGATGACTAAAACTAAGACTAAATATATTCACAATTTCGTCAAATAAAAACTAGACTAAAATGTTAGTGAGTGATCTAGTGGAGAAGAGATCCAGTAGAACTAAAAGACAAGTCATTTTATATTTGGTTGCGCTCGGACGTTGCGCTCTGAAAATAGCAGATCTACAAGCTCACAACGCGTCGCACTGTGCAACCAACTGTAAAATCAGCCATTACAACACCATCAAGGCACCGCCTAAATACATTTTAGTCGACTAAATCAACTGTAGATTTAGTCGACTAAAACTAGACAAAAACTAAAACATTTCAGATGACTAAAATATGACAAACTAGATGGAATTTTATTCAAAAGACTGTGACTATAACTAAATCAAAATTTGCTGTCAAAATCAATTTTGGAGTGACGTCAGGACTTCAGTAGCCTATGCTCTATATAGGAAAGACGAGTGTGTCAACCAGTGCGGGACAGACAATAATGGCTGAATTCTATCACAGTGAAAATCCTGAGTTTTAATTTATTTAACTCTGAGAGAGTACAAAATGTAACCAAACGGACACGGATATATAAGGGTCCATTTGGTTGCATTTTGTACACTCTTAACCCTTTAAGACCTGGGACGCGTCTGTGTCGCATTTTTAGACTTTACAGATTTTAGACTTTGGCTATTCAAAAATACCAGATATACAAGCTCATAGCGCGGCACCGAGTGCCACGCTATGAGCTTGTAGATCTGCTATTTTTGAAAAATCGTTATTTTTTTTGCAAATCTTGAGATTTGAGTTAGAAAAGCGAACATTTGTAACTCAAATCTTTGCTTCTGGGGGATTCAACAGTTTTTTGAAAAAACTTATGTCGCCATAATATCAGTTTTTCTTTTTTCCATGTCAAGGACCCCCAAAATGACGTGTATTTGGCCACGGACCCCCATCTAAAAATATATGTTCCAGGGACCCCCAAAAGCAAAGATTCAAGTGAAACATTTTCGCTTTAAAACAATATATATTAAAAGATTTGCACACATTTTCACGATTTTTCAAAAATAGCAGATCTACAAGCTCATAGCGCGGCACTCGGTGCCGCACTATGAGCTTGTAGATCTGCTATTTTTGAATAGCCAAAGTGTAAAATAATGCTTTTTAGCTCAAATCAAAAAGTGACCCCAGATGCTTCTTCAGGGCTTAAAGGGTTAAGAGTTATAAATGGGTTCATCTCTCAAGGGCCGATGTCTTTAAACCGAACGAACGGGTTGCCAGATTTGCACATGGATAAACGAGCACTGAGGTTGAGTTTAACTGTGTGTAGCAGCAGCACAGCTGGAGAAGGCTGGGTGGGTGGAGGCACTTTAACATCTCCGGGATGCGTATCAGATCCTTCAGG
>NC_139944.1:52304326-52334326 GCF_963454915.1 Gymnoscopelus microlampas | reverse complement strand
CAAACATTTTGCGCGCGCGCGGGGTGACCTCATGCACGCGCGCTGCGCGCACGTGCATGAGGTCGCGTACATGCTGCCATACCTTAGCTTTTGCTGAACTGACGCCACTGATAGTGTCTAGTGTAAATGTGTTTTAAATAAAACACCACAGAGACTAGAGGGTTGAAAAGGAGGTGGACTTTAAGGCCAAACGGTGGTTGAGGTCATGAATGTGTCAAACACAGACATGATGAAAACAGAACACATGTATTTTTTCCCTTTGTCACAAAAGACCCCATTGTTCTTTGAACTGCAATGCAGTTAAGGACAGAGCCCACTGGAGGGCGCCCTGGTGCAGTGTTTCACAAACACAACAGGTTTAGATGGATGTGTGATGCAGGCTGACTGATGCTCTTCTTCTAGGGCTGCAAGCCTGGCTGCGACTATCCATTATTTTCTTAGCGATTATTATATCAATTACTTTTTCAATTAATCGAATAATCGAGATAGCATGTATTTAAATATTATATAACAACAAATCAATGAACTTACTGCGTTGTTTTATACTTCATGGCATCATGGCCAGACTAATATCACTAGTAGTAGGTAGAGGGCTATATTTCTTCGTCTGGTTTCCAGGCTATGCATGGGAGACTGGGGTGCGATCCCAGCTCGGGTCTAAATCACTACATAGGGATTGATTAATAATTGATGATGTTTTTAAATGATCGAATCGATTAGTTTGATTCACTGCCCGCACCACTATAGCTCTTACTGTATATCCTAGGGCTGTGGTTTTCAAAGTGGGGTCCGGGGACCCCCAGGGGTCCTTGAGGGAGTTCCAGGGGGTCCCCAGCCAAATGATGGACCCTTATGGGTCTGTAACTCTGAGAGTGTACAAATGGAACCAAATAGGTCCATTTGGTTCCATTTGTACACTCTCAGAGTTAAATTAACATTGATTGATTTTAGGACATAAATTGGGGTCCCAGAGATAGAAATGCCATTAAATGGGGGTCCGTAGCTTAATGCATGTCAAAATGGGGGTCCTTGAAATTAAAATGGTTGAAAATCACTGCTAGAGCCGTAAAAATATTCTCTTATGGGGGTCCCTGGCTTATCTTTTCAAATGGGGGTCAATTTGGGGGTCCTTGACATGAAAAAGTTTGAGAACCACTGTCCTAGGGTGAAGATGTGAAAGGCAATTAAAATAAATACTACATTTCTGAAGATATGCGTAAACTCCAAAGTATCTATCTCTCTCTAAAACCACTGACTGTGAATAAACACTAGCGACACTAGACAGTTATTTCTCCTACCTTTTTTTCATGTACACTTACAGTAACAAGGAATTATAGAATTATAGTTCTGTTGACCTACAGCAGGCCCCTGACCTATACAGTATTTTTGAAATTGTGGTCTCTTCCTATCCAGGGGAATTAGTCAAGCAGATTCTTTTCCTGTTTTTTTTTCTTTTTCGTTTTGTTTATTTTGTTAAACAGGGCATCCAACATTTTTGTCCTAAACCACTAATGACCTAATAATAATTAACCACTTGATTTCCATAAGCAACGTCCTCTATTCCTATCCTACAAATCAGTCACCACCGCAGTCCCTTCCTTCCTGTGTCAACGGTGTCTGGAAATGTGTGGTGGTGGTTGTCGTGGCCGTGATGGAAAAAGTACTTAAATGTTTTACTTTACGTAAAAAAGTATCAATACTGCAATGTAGAAATACTCTGTTTGCAAGTAAAAGTCCGGAATTCAAAATGTACAAAAAGTACAAAAGTATTCAAAATGTACTTAAAGTACCAAGAGTAAAAAAGTACTCATTATTATGCAAAATGTCCCATTTCAAGTTTTCAAATGTACAACAATCTTTTGAAAATAGCAGATCTACAAGCTCACAATGCGTCACATTGTGACGCATTGTGAGCTTGTAGATCGGCTATTTTCAAATGGCTGATATAGGGCTGAAGTGGTTAGGCCTAACTCCCTAGTGTAACTTAGGCCAAAATAGGCCAAATTATTTACTGATTTAGGCAATTTTGGGGATTTCTTTTGGGCCTAAGTCAGATTTAATCCTATTTAATTATTAAGAAATATCATATCGTTTTGTTTTGGATCGTTTTTTTTATTTTCCTGAAAAACTTAAAAAAAAAAGACTTTTAGTCAGCCTTGCTAAATTAAGCCATTAGTTTAGCAAGGTGACGGTATTGAACTGTACTTTCCTGTGCTTGTCTTTTTAAACTGAAAGTATTCAATAAATTAATCAATCAAACATGTAGGTATTATGTGCAAATATGCAGATCATTTTTTAATTTTTTATTGATCTCTCTTCCCCCTGGCCACCTCTTCTTCTTCCCTTTATTTTTTTATGGAAATAACAAAAATGATAAAGAAAGATAATGAATTTCTCCCACTGTGTTACACCATGTGAACCTGAGATCTGACCATAAAGTAGTTCCTGATTCTGAAAGAAGAACTGTTCCACCACAATCTGTCCCTAGCTTCACCCCTGCCTTGTTTACGTATAGTGTGTGTGTGTGTGTGTGTGTGTGTGTGTGTGTGTGTGTGTGTGTGTGTGTGTGTGTGTGTGTGTGTGTGTGTGTGTGTGTGTGTGTGTGTGTGTGTGTGTGTGTGTGTGTGTGTGTGTGTGTGTGTGTGTGTGTGTGTGTGTGTGAGATTGGGACACACTACAGTACCTGACACATCCCCAGTCTGGGACACTATACTTGTCACAACGTGTGACTGGAACACTGCCACTGACTACACACACACACACGCACACGCACACGCGCACGCGCACACACACACACACACACACACACACACACACACACACACACACACACACACACACACACACACACACACACACACACACACACACACAAATCTATTCTCAACACTTCTTAAGACACCATCAGTGGTGGATGATGTACTCCGATTCTGTTTTCCTTTTTCTTAAACCGACACTATACTGTTCTGTATGTAACTTTCCTGTTCTACCCCGGATTTGAACCCGGGTTGTCCTGCGCAACTAAGTGCTGAATTGCATGACCACTGAGCTAATAGAGCCTGCCTGCTTGCTCTGGGGAGAAATTGAATGTTGAGTCAAAATGTATGTCAAACCAGGAACAGGAGCGTGTCAAAGACCAAATACTACATTTTGTAACATTTTTCATCCAGTGCTTGTAATCCTGGGCGCTACTCTCCCTCTGCCAGCCTGGGGAGAGCCCCGAACTGAGCTCATGCCTCCTTCAATGCATGAGGAGTCCAGTAATCCGCTTGTTAGCACCTGACAGGTTGGGAGGTTCCCCGGTAGGACGTAACGTGTGGAAGGAACACATTATTCAAACCAGTTCCTTTCCCCCTCCATCAGGCGCCCCGGCTGACCAGGGGGAGGCAGTATAGAGACCATTACTGCATTTGTCAGGGTACCTACCCTAGATGGGACACGGGGAGAACATGCAAACTCCACACAGAAAGGCCCTTTCTGTGTTCAAATCTTAGCACTTTTGCTTTGGTATACTGTATAAGTCAGGGGTCTTCAACGTTTTCAGGCCAAGGACCCCCTAGCTGAGAGAGAGATGAAGCAGGGACCCCCTCTATATTGTATGAAAATTGTGTTCTGCTCTTTCTTCCCTCTAAACCTCTTTGCCAAAAAATAGCCGATCTACAAGCTCACAACGCCTCGCAGCGCGAGGCGTTGTGAGCTTGTAGATCGGCTATTTTTGTCTCAAGTTCTCCTCAGAAAAGGGATATTAGGATTCAAGTGGTTAAAGTAAAAAACAAAAAAATCATAACAAAGATTCGGCGGACCCCCTGTAGTAACTCTGAGGACCCCCTAGGGGGTCCCGGACCCCGTGTCGAAGACCCCTGGTATAAGTATATTTTGAGTATTTCTACATAGTGGTATTTGCTACTTTTACTCAAGTAAAACATCTGAGTACTTCATATCCCACCAGTGCATTTTACTCTTAAGACACCGTCCCTCACAACAGCTACTCAACAGCTTGGCTGCTAAATCCCCGGCCAATCCCCTTTGCCATGGTTTATTGCCCAAGCATTGTTTGCAGTCTTGTATTTCTCACAGTGTTTGTTTGTATTCTATTCCGGTTACACGAAAAAATGTGTGCACAGCACACCGCATTGACAAATTGGAATCTCGTAAAAGGATTATTATTATGTTGTTGTTTGGCTTTTTTGTTTTACCTCAAAAATACATTGCAGTTGAAGCCCGCCCGCCCTGTTGGTCCCCAATGGGGTACCGTTGCCAATTACATATTCTAATGAGTGTATGGGCCTAATCATTCTTCTGATATTAGCATAAATATTCATGATGGCCATGGCCTCTTGTCATGCCATGTCAAAACATGACGCTCATGAATATGTATCAAGGGGATAGATGGGAGGGGGGGGCATAAATCATACATGCTCTTTGTTGATTTACACAGAGTCTTCTGGACAACACATTTTCTGTTGGGTGTGTCAGGGATGTCAGGCGTTTCCCATTACGTTTGGCCATTTAATTCTTTCCTGAATAATTTTCTCTATTCTGTAAACTCTCACACGCGTACATATTGTTGCTGTCGGGCAGAAACCTCCTATCTCCATATTTTGTTTTTTTCCGTGAATTAATGCTCCTATACTTGATCATACTGCAGTGTCACACAAAAGCATCAAACGTATACAGATCTACAAGCTCGAAGCGATGAATAGACCTTGTAGATCTGCTATTTTCAAAAAAAAAAAATTTTTTTATACATATTGAACTTGGGACGAAATGGGACCTTCTGAAAAATGAGTACTTTTACTTTTGGCACTTTAAGTATATTATATGAATGCCAAGTAAATATTTTTGTACCAGACTTTTACTTGTAACAGAGTGTTTCTACTGCGGTATTGATACTTTTACTTAAGTAAATACATGTAGTACTTCTTCCACCACTGTGCTTTTTTCATGTCATTAAGAAACGATATTCTTGCACCCTAAAGAGACATTTTATTTTGATTTGTCAGTGTACGAGCCTCTTCTGAATTTTATGTGGACTTCAATACATGGGCTCTTCTCACCCCCTGGCTTTGGTAAGCTTTGAGTTAAGAGCGCAAACTTTTTATTTTTATTGAACCCATTAAGACCTGAGGCCGATTCTACAAATGTCGTCTAAATCCCAACAGTATTCTGAAAAACATATGTTTCTATATCAGTGGTTCTCAAACTTTTTCATGTCAAGGACCCTCAAAATGATATGTATGTGGCCGCGGACCCCCATCTCAAAATATTTTGTTCCAGGGACCCCCCAGAAGCAAAGATTTGAGTTAAAAATGTTCGCAGCAGTATATTCATGTGCACACATTTTCTCGATTTTTCAAAAATAGCAGATCTACAAGCTCGTAGCGCGGCACTCTGTGCCGCGCTATGAGCTTGTAGATCTGCTATTTTTGAATAGCCAAAGTGTAAAATAATGCTTTTTAGTTCAAATCAAAAAGTGACACAGATGCGTTCCAGTTCTTAATATTAATTAAACATTCACATATGGAATGCACTCACAGATATATGGAGGAAAAAAAAAACTCACACGTATATGGAAAAACACTCACGCGTATGTAAAACACCCATATGTAAAACACATGTGTGTAAAAACACTCACACATGTAAAACCCTCACACATATGGGGAAACTTGGGAAGCCTTTCTGATCTCCAAATCAGCCTGTTGGCAGCTCTGCACTTTGTCACACTAAAAATAAACACAAGAGGTGCCTTTCAGACACACTTTGTTACAATGCAACATTATTCAGCTCACAGCAGTCATGCTGACGTTGCAGTTTTTGCATGATATAATTGTAAATGTTGTTAAGAAAGCGTAATTATATTTATCAAGAGGACGGCGGGCGGTGTAATTGCCATTTCAGTCGTCTGTGGCACTATCAAGTATAGGCACCTCAGTTGTCGCCTTTAATTAGCTATGTTTATGAACATCATGTCATCTTAAAGGTTCTATGACATTCATTTTCACTTTTTAGATTTTTTATGTTTTTTGGGGGGTTTTATGACCTCAATTACACACACAAAAAAAATCACTTTTTTTTCATTGCAGTTGAAAAGTCTTTAGAAATGTGAGAGAAAAACACCTGCAATGGCTCACTAGAGTGGAATTTTCAGTTTAAACTTTTTTTTTTTACACGTTTTGAAGGACCATGACCAAGACTTTTGATGTGTTGTAAAACTGAATGTCATGAAACCTTTAAATTATGAGAAAACTGAATATGGAAAGAAAGAAATAAAGCTCTTTATAGTGCTTTTCTTGCACATGCCCATTCATGCTGTATTAGGCTGTAAACTATGGCCATCTCCTCAACTTATTGTTAGGCTATGCATGCTATGCATGCATCCACGGCCAAATGCATGTTTTTGGGGGGTCCTTGACATGGAAAAAGTTTGAGAACCGCTGCTATAATGAAAAGCTAAATGAAACAAAGGTTTAGCAGACTCTCAGTGCTGCTGTACTGTATATGGGAGGGGGGCGGAGGGAGGATGCTGTGACGTCACACGCAGCAGAAGTCAGCGAGTCCGCTGAGTGGAGCTGAGCCTCCGTTCAGTTCAATGTGCGACCACCAGAGAGAGAGAGAGAGAGAGAGAGAGAGAGAGAGAGAGAGAGAGAGAGAGAGAGAGAGAGAGAGAGAGAGAGAGAGAGAGAGAGAGAGAGAGAGAGAGAGAGAGAGAGAGAGAGAGAGAGAGAGAGAGAGAGAGAGAGAGAGAGAGAGAGAGAGAGAGAGAAGGTGGGAGGAAGAAGAAGAAGGAGGAGGAGGACTGGGTGGGAGGGAGGCTCTGCTTGCTGCTCTCACTTTTCTCTCATTCCCTCTCTGAGGAGGAGCTCCTCTATAGACCAAACAAACACAGTGCGTGTTTTTTAAAGGCGAACCGTTAGTTTTTCTCCCTCTTCTTCATCTCTGCAAGAAGCAACTGACCAAAAAAAAAGCCTAGCTTGATGCTTCAGTCCTTCAGCAGCCTGTGCTGCTGCTGCTGCTGCTAGCCTTTGTGGTGTTGTAGGGCTGTAAGGGCTTGTAGATCTATAGGCTGTATAGGTAGGCTGTCCATGCATTGGAGGAGGAGGAGGCAGCCCTAAGTCTCGGGGAGTCTGCTGGACTCTGGAGGAGCCTGGAGAGAGAGAGAGGAACGATCTGGACATCTAGCGGCTCAATCCACCGCATTTCTTCTTTCCAACAGAAGCGGATCATCATCATCATCATCATCCTCAGTATTATAACACGTAGACCTGTGTGTCTGCAACCTCCTCTCACAGCCTGCTGACAGCAGGAGGACCAGAGGAGAGAGGAGGAGGAGAAGAAGAAGGCGATTGATTTAGATGAATCACGTTTCGTGTGGGTCTCTGTGAAGACAGACAGACAGATCATCAGACAGACGTTCAGACAGACAGACAGACGTGATGTCGCTCGTCGCCAAAGCCAACATGTTGGCGACGGGCTCGCTTTTCTTCCTGGGATTTCTGCACAGTTTGGAGGTGATCATTCCGGCCACAGCGGCTATTGATGGTAAGAAGATGATCTGATCTGTATACAGTATATACACTCTGTCTGTCTGACAGGAAAGTCCTGGCTGCACGCAGATGTTTTTGTACAAATGAACGGTTTCTCCAGCAAAACATATTACACAATGATTATGAATTGTCAACAAAAAAAATAGCGTTATGACTCACTCCCTCCTATTATTTTAGACGTGTGTGTGTGTGTGTGTGTGTGTGTGTGTGTGTGTGTGTGTGTCACGCACACACGCACGCAAGCACGCACGCACGCACGCGCGCGCACGCACACACACAGCAATTAAAGCAGACTTTTGTCTCCACGCCACACGTGAACGTTACGTTGGTGAATGTCAAATCAGTGCTCGCTGCTTCGCACAATGCGCCTCTCATCAGACACGCTGCTGTACGTGGTTAGAAACACACACAACACGCACAACACGCGCACGCAGTGGTTACTTTGTGTCTGATAGGCCCGATAATATCCCATGATGTGTGAGATACATAGTAGCCAATAATAGGCTACAATTAATGACAATGTAGTGACACAAGCCCTGTGCTGGCTGCTGAAAGCTCCTCTGTCACACTACGCCACGATGCAGACAGACAGACAGACAGACAGACAGACAGACAGACAGACAGACTCTATATAAAAGCGATCCCTTATAAAAAATGTCCTATAAATGACTTTTTAAACGCCACCTTTTGAAAGCCAATCTGTCAGACATATTGCATATAGTTTTGGTCCAGGTATGCATGCTAGCCCAGTGGTTCTCTACCTTTTCAGGCCGTGACCCTACTTTTGATGCAGTAATGGTCTGTTTGTTTAGGTCTTAAAAATGTCTTAAAAGTAATTAATCATGTAGGGCCACAGGTTGAGATCCACTGTGCTAGCCTACTTGTAGATGTATGAATAATACACAGATGACATGTAGACATCCATTATATATTCAGAATGAACTTTATTGTTGTCACATCTCTCTGGGTTGATCGCTGGCCAATCAACAGGTTCCTTCAGCACCCTGCAGGTGCTGAAGGAACCCAATAATCATATTTGAACTGGGGACCCTCACCCCGACAAGCACTTGGAGTTGTAGGCATTACATTTAGTTTGACTCGGTTCCACAGATAAACATTGTGAAAAGTTCACAATGTTTTCCTCTTTCTTACGTAACATTTGACAATTTTGGCCAATTTGGTATTAAAAAGGTCTTAAATGTCTTTAAATTGTAATTTTGTAAGTGTGCAGATACCCTGTATACACTTATACTGTATGTTGGTTTGTTTACTGTTGAGTGAGAAAACAATGTTGCATATTAAGCTAATCATCTGGGGACCCCCAAAATAATGGTTCCCGACCCCCACTTATAGACAGTTGTAGAATGCTATGGATTGGGGGTCCTTGACCTGAAAAGGACCTGAAAAGGTTTGAGAACCACTGATTTAGACATTTGTACGATTTAAGCCTGATTTATGTCTGTGTACTACGAGATATATACCTCGAAAATAGCAGATCCAGTGTGGCTATACATTAAGCATTGCATTGGTGAGTTGACATTACTTAAAGATAGATAGATGCTTTATTGTCCTTGCGGAAATTCATTTTGTACCAAGCAGCCATCAGGATACAAAAGAAAATCTCAAAACATAGATACACAATACATAGACAGATCACGCAATACATTGACATCAGTGCTACACAGCTCCTCTCTTACAGAGTGGAAAACAAGAAATGACAAAAGTCATAATATAGCTGCTTGCGGCAGGCTTTTTTTGCCCAAATCTTTTCATAGACCTGATTACTTGTTTTTTGGATTGCTTGTTTCTCTGGCAACATTTAGCGTCACAGAATCTGCGACGCTAAACGCTCTAATGTTTTTTATATAAGTGGTGGCAACATTTTTTGACACCACATGGGTCTTCCCAACAATAGCTAAGATTGAAGTCAGTGTGAACATGGCCAAATAATAACTTAATAGCCAAACTAGGTCTAATGAAGCACGCTAGCATTTAGGCTAACCCTCCTGCCTGAGGCTGCAGTAAGACTTGCACTGTCTGTGAATGAGGGGAGGCAGCGGAGCACTGCGGGGGGGCGGGCCGTCTCCCCATTCGTGTCGCCATTGGCTTAAAGGAGTGAGGACAGCCAGGACAGCCAATGACACTTAGGTGTCACTCAGGTGTCGCTTGGGTGTCGGACTAGGTCTTAGTCTGTCTGTAGAGCCGCCAGCTTTCAGCATGCGGCTAAAAAACAAAAGGCTACAAGTCATAGTTCAAGAGGCATCACCTTACATTACATTTTATGCACAGAACTGAGATGGGGCCTGTTTGTTCAGGAGTCCTATACTTGTGGGGACTTGTGGGGGATACTTATAGGACAGGTTATATCATCCCAGCCCAGTACCAGGAGTTATATGGTTATTACTGTAATAGTCTGATTATAACACGTACATTCAAAAGTGCTCCCCAACCCCAACGACAGACAGCTCAGCTTAGCAATGAGTTGTTGTAAACACCCCCCCTCCACACACACACACACACACACACACACACACACACACACACACACACACACACACACACACACACACACACACACACACACACACACACACACACACACACACACACACACACATGCTTCCAGGACCTCTGGAAACAATTACTCCTCCACAGTCAGTCCTCCTACCCATGTGTGTGCACCTCCAAGATCTGCAAGAGAAGGAGAAGGGCGTTTATCTAAGAGGCGTTAGGTTCCTACTGATTCCAACTAAGTACATTTACTTAAGTCATTTTGAGGTATTTGTGCTTTACTTGAGTATTTTCAATGTCCAATACTTTTACTTCAACTCCACTACATCTCAGAGGCAAATATTGTACTTTTACTCCACTACAATTATTTGGAAAACTTAAGCTACTAGTTACTTTTCAGATGTAAATTATGATATTATGAAACATACATTAACCACTTCAGCCCTATCTTATACCTTTAGGCTATTTGAAAATAGCCTATCTACAAGCTCACAACGCGTCGCATCGCGACGCGTTGTGGGCTTGTAGATCTGCTATTTTCAAATATATTTGTACTTTTACTTTTGGTACTTTAAGTACATTTTGATGCCAATACTTTTGTACTTTTACTCAAGTCAATTTTGAATTCTGGACTTTTACTTGTAACAGAGTATTTCTATATTGCAGTATTGGTACTTTTACTTAAGTAAAGAATTTGAGTACTTTTTCCACCACTGATATACTGTGAATATAACGGTATAGCCCATACTCTTTTCATATTCTCGACCTGATAAAACGATAACACATAATTGGCAATTATCAGCCTACGCATGCATTTACTGGTGCAACGTGTAAATATTCCTTGTAATTATTCAGACTTGATGCAGTCTGTGTCGTGTTGTTTACTGCTGCCAGCCAGGGGTTCAGAGGTCTCGGGCCATCAACAGAGCACTGGGTTTAATTGGACCTAAACTGCTCATTGTGCGGCCATAGGGGAAGCTCCTATTAACAGTGTCCAATTATTCAGCAGGGCTGCTAATTGGGGGCCCAGTGGAGGAAGAGAGAGAGGCCCTCGTTGAAAGAATTCACATCATTCCACCGGAAGTAATGTTGTGTCAGTGCAAAAAGAGTTCAGTCACCATCATCATCACAGAGCGGAAAGGACTTTCCCCCTGAGGGCTTAGGATGGTAAACACACTGAAGTTATAACAGAGGGGAAGTCTAGTATGAGAAGAACCAGTGGCGTGCACAGACATTTTGAGGGGCAGGTGCTCAAGTAAATTATACTTTTTTTTTGTTTACTTGGTCTGCTCTTTTTTCCCTCTACACCTGTACACCTTGTAGATCTGCTATTTTTGGCTAAAGTTCTCCTCAGAAAAGGGATGCTCGGTTTCGAGTGGTTATGGTAAAAAGAAAAATCATATCACATAAAGATTTGGTGGACCCCCTGTAGTAGCTCTGAGGACCCCCTGTTGAAGACCCCTGCTGTAAACTGAAAAAAACTTTTTTTCGAAAGGGCACTTCTGGTCAAGAGGGCAAAGGGCAGGTGCTCTAGCGCCACCTAGAGTGTATCTGTGCACGTCCCTGAGAAGAACCCTATTAGTAGCTCAGTGGCAGTAGATATACCTACAGTAGGCCTGTCACAATTATTACATAAATCGACAAATCACAATTATTTTTGCATAATCGTTTCCTTGTTGAAACATGTTCACACATTTTCAAATATAAAAAAAAGCAGAACTAGCTGATCTATAATAACTTTATTTATATAGCGCCTTTCAAAAACAAGTTACAAAGTGCTTTACAATAACAACAGTTCACATGTACAAATCAGACATTAAATGGTATAAATAGTACAACAGTTCATACTCTACGAAAAAGCTGTGCAATAGAGGTGAGGTTTTAGAAGATATTTAAAAGAGGACACTGAGTTTGCCTGCCTGAGGTCCCCAGGCAGTGAGTTCCACAGCCGAGGGGCCCGAACGGCAAAAGCCCGGTCGCCCTTTGTGACAAGACGAGACTTTGGTACCGCCAACAAGGCCCTGCTGGATGATCTCAGGCAGCGGCCTGGCCTATAAGGAGTTAAAAGATCACATATATATATACACAGGAGCCTGACCATTTAGGGCCTTAAAAACAAGCAGTAAAATCTTTAAAATCAATTCTAAAACTCACAGGTAACCAATGAAGGGCCGCAAGGACAACAATCAACACGCTTACAACGCGTCACAATGTGACGCATTTTTACATGTATAACAATATTAAATGTCAATCATTTCTTTGTATATTTAAGTTAATTGTCATATATGCCCTGTGCAATTTTTTTATTATGAAGTCTAAAAGGCAAACAGAAATTAAACTTTTGCTCATATGTTCCATTGTTCAACGCCAAACATACAATTAATCATCATCTTAAATTTGTAATGGTGACAGCCCTAGTCGGGCCAATTAAAGCAGGACCAGTAGAAATGCCCCGCCCCTCTCACAGGTAGCGTTTTTTATTTGTTGTTTAGAAACCAATCAGATATAGTGGTGGTGGTAGGTGTTATCGCTTTAAGACCGGGAACGCATCTGTGTGTCATTTTTAGATTTCGTTTTGCTATTCAAAAATAGCAGAGTGCTAAATAACACAAGAGCCGCACTATGATCTTGTAGATCTGCTATTTTTGAAAAACCATGAAAAGTTGTGCAAATATTTGATTCTTTTTTCTTTTCTTTTTTTTTGCGGACATTTGTAACTCAAATCTTTGCTTCTGGAGGTTCCTGGAACTAAATATTTGACAAATGTTCGCTTTAAAAAATATATAATCCGAAGATTTTGCCACAAATCTTTGACGATTTTTCAAAAATAGTAGATCTACAAGCTCATAGCGCGGCACTCGGTGCCGCGCTATGAGCTTGTAGATCTACTATTTTTGAATAGCCAAAGAATCCTAAAAATGACACACAGATGCGTTCCCGGTCTTAATGGGTTAATTTAACTCAGAGAAGAGTGAGTGACAAATGGATAGGCCTAAGTAAGTTCTTATGGGGGAACAGCAAACAAACCAATTAACAAATGGGAGCGGAAAAAAGGAGGGAACGCACCACGCTATAACGAGGTCAACGAGGAAAACATATAAAATGAGCTGGTGGAGATTTGTGGTCCCGTGTGAGAATAAGCGATGCAACAGCCAAGCCAGCCCTCGTTTATAGCAGCACTGTCCCCAAAGTCGCTCTAGTCTCGCGAGCCAGACTGTTGCCTCCCACAGTTTTGTACAACAGGTCTACGTTCTAGAGCCTTGGTTCTCAAAGTGGGGTCCGGGGACCCCTAGGGGTCCTTGGGGGGGGGGGGGTTCCAGGGGGTACCCAGCAAAATGTGTTAATATAGCATCACAATAATTATGACCTTTTAGTCTTTGGCTATTCAAAAATAGCAGATATTCAAGCTTGTAGATCTGCTATTTTTGAAAAATCGTGAACATTTGTGCAAACCTTTGAATATATATATATTTTTAAGCGAACATTCTTAACTTCAAATCTGTGCTTCTGGGGGTCCCTGGAACAAAATATTTGAGATGGGGGTCCGTGGCCAAATACATATCATTTTGGGGGTCCTTGGCATGAAAAGGTTTGAGAACCACTGTTCTAGAGGTCCGCTCGGTACAGATAGTGCAGGAAACTTAGGGTGGCTGTATTCCACTGGCTAACCTTCTTTTATCGCAACAGTTCACAAATCTTGCTGCTGTGTTTGTACATTGTTGTATTTTTTCCCAGTAGGTATATTATGGGAGTTTTTTTGTTGTTGGTCAAGTTTTCATACTCACTTTGGGTGTATATATGTAATCTGTGGGAAGTATGTCTTGTCTGTGATGTCTTGGTACAGTTAAAGTACTTACTTAATCAGTCGCTATAACTGACTGACTGGCTCCCTATTGTTTAAACATGCATGTGCAAACTAGGCATGTAAACAACAGGGGTGTTAAGCTATAATCCATTGACTGCCGTTAAGAATTTACTCGTTTACATTTTTAATTGAAGAAATATGGTGTATGTGAGATATCAAATGTGAGTTTACCATAATCACAGTAATCCTTAATCATATTCCATCATATTCAAGGGCTTTTGGAGAGAAATGAGACTCCATAGAGCATTGGTTCTCAAAGTGGGGTCCGGGGACCCCTAGGGGTACTTGAGGGGGTTCCAGGGGGTCCCCAGCTAAATGATGGACAGGAACCAAATGGACCCTTATGGGTCTGTAACTCTGAGAGTGTACAAATGGAACCAAATGGACCCTAACGGGTCCATTTGGTTCCATTTGTACACTCTCAGAGTTAAATTAACATTTGTACAAATTGGTTCCATTTGTACACTCTCAGAGTTAAATTAACATTGGGGTCCCAGAGGTATAAATGCCATTAAATGGGGGTCCGTAGCCTAATGCATGTCAAACTGGGGGTCCTTCAATTAAAATGGTTGAGAATTGACTGCTAGAACTGTAAAAATCATCTCTTATGGGGGGTCCGTGGCATATCTTTTCAAATGGGGGTCCGCGGGCTAATAAGTGTCAATTTGGGGGTCCTTGACATGAAAAAGTTTGAGAACCACTGCCATAGAGCACTGCAGAGGGGGAGGTGTGTGTGTGTGTGTGTCTGTGTCCACTCCAGCTGATGCTCGTTGACGCTCATACATCAAGGCAATTATGTTTCTACACTCATTTTCGGTTTCGGACAAAGAATCTTCCTTTTAGCCCTAAAAAAACGCCGCGTATCAATTAGTCGATTAATCAGTCGATAAGGTTATCAACTATCAATTAATGAATTAATCGATTTGCATCCCTAGTGCAAACTATCACAGAATTCAAAGACAAAAGTAACGCGCATCCCTCCCTCTCTGGTGTTGAGCCAAAATGCAAACGTCAAAACCGTGAAAAAAGTCGAAATGGCTCGCAACTCACTTTAGAATGATCCAAGTCTTTTTATTCAGCAGCAGCAAAAAAAAAAAGAACAACTTGACAAAGACCGCAAAATGTCGAAATGTTGTTCATTTCTCTTTCGTTTTCTGCAACTATCACTGTATCACATTGTTGGCGAGATGAATGCATTCTCTTAGTTCGAGACCTCATTTTTTGAAAGAGTGACTCACCGTTGAGCCGAGATTAGATAAGAGAGGAAAGTCGGGGCTAGTGTCACGTACAGTTACGCCATGTTTCTGTGAAAAGCACGTTCCCACTTAGTCACGTATCACGTATTTGTGTAAGAGGTCAGACCACCTCTTAGACTTCACAAATCCATATAACATCTCTTTGTAACACCTTAGAGGATTTCACATACAGTAATCTCCTCTTAAATGTTTTCCTCAGCTGCATACTAAGTAGGTTTAACTGTCGTTCTTGTATACAGGCAGTGGTGTAAAGTAACTAAGTACATTTACACAAGTACTGTACTAAAGTACAATTATGAGGTACTTTTACTGAGAGGTACTTTACTTCGTATTTCCAATTGTCAGTACTTTTACTTGTACTCCACTTCATCTCAGAGGCAAATATTATACTTTTACTCCATTACAATTATTTGAAAACTTTAGTTACTAGTTACTTTGTAGATTTTGATTATCATTACAAAACATTTCAGCACTATATACATTTCGGCCATTTGAAAATTGCCGATCTACAAGCTCACAGTGCGTCGCGATGCGACGCACTGTGAGCTTGTAGATCTGCTATTTTCAAAATATTTTTTACACATTTTATACATTTGAAAACTTGTGAATCGGGACATTCTGCATAAAGAGTACTTTCTACTTTTAGTACTTTAAGTACATTTTGATACCAATAGTTTTGTACTTTTACTCAAGTACATTTTGAATTCTGGACTTCTACTTGTAACAGAGTACATTGCAGTATTGATAGTTTTTCACCACTGTATAGATAGGCTAACAGACCCAAAGAAGAGACAGCAGACCCTCTGATGGCAAGACTCTGAAAATAATCTATTCGGGATATTGCACTTGAGTCCTATAATTCAAGAGGCAGTCTAAATGCGTGTGAATGAGTAAGTGTGTATGTGTGAGAGATGGAGGTGGGATGCTGTGTGTTTGGTGTGAGCGTTGAGAATATGTTAGCGTAGGAGCCATTCTCTTCTCTTCTACACACAACGAGGCTTCATCTTCAGATCTGGGATAAAATAGCGTCAAGAGAATGTTTTGTTTTGTAGTTTTGTCAGATTTGTTGGCATGTACTTCACTTTATTTTATTAGTTTCCGGGACAAAGGATAAGGATAAGTGCACATTAATGAACATTTCAATCAATGCACATGATTGCATGTAAATCAATACTAATTTAACCCATTGAGACCTGAAGCCGATTCTACATGTCTCCTAAATCTCAACAGTTTTCTGAAAAACGTATGTTTCTATATCAGTGGTGCGCAATCTTTTTCATGTCAAGGACCCCCAAAATTATATGTATTTGGCCGCCGACCCCCATCAAAATATGTTGTTCCAGGGACCCCCAGAAGCAAAGATTTGAGTTAAAAATGTTCGTTTTAAAAATATATAATTCAAAGATTTGCACACATTTTCACGATTTTTCAAAAATAGCAGATCTACAAGCTCGTAGCGCGGCACTCGGTGCCGCGATATGAGCTTGTATATCTGCTATTTTTGAATAGTCCAAAGTGTAAAATAATGCTTTTAGCTCAAATCTAAAAATGACACAGTTCCAGGTCTTAATGGGTTAAGCCTAACTAACAACCTAAATACCTACTGTATAGTCTCAATACCTGGCCAATAGAAAATCAAAACGTATTTTGACGCGTCTAAGATTTAAAAAGTATCAATGGTCACACGTTTGAGACATTTTTTAAGCATTGTTTTATATTAGTTGTGTTCTAAAAAGCTACACATGGTGGGGCTTTCCCTTAGAGCATACGCAACTGGCGGCCCGGGGGCCACATGCGGCCCCCACCTTCACTTAATGCGGCCCGCATGCAGGTTAATATTGGAATACTGATATATTTTTGATTTCAGCTACAATTGCAAACATGACCCGCTTTGATTACTTCAGTCTATATTATAGTGGCTTAATGACTAGTATTTCAATATTATTGTCTTTTTTTTAGGTACAATGTATTTGTATTTAAGTTCATAAAGTTAACATAAGTATACCTAAATGCATTTGAAATTAAATAGAAATGTTACTTTTCAGGATTCAAATATAAAAATAGCTAAAAAAAAAATCAGGATTCCAATTCAAAAGTGGCAAAAATAGCCGATCTACAAGCTCAAAACGTGTCGCGCTGCGACACGTTTTGAGCTTGTAGATCGGCTATTTGTGCTACTTTTATGTGACATAGAATGGCCCGACAGTATATGCATTGTGGTCCTCTGGAGTGAGTGTGTTAATATAGTGGCCCTCTCCATCATCAAAGTTGCATCACCCCTGCCTTAGAGAGACTGGGAGGCTATTCCATTGTAGTGGTCTGCCTATTTGATGGACCTCACAGTGCCCTGTATAGGCAGACCACATTTGTGCACGTATGTGTATACGTGGGTGACTTCTGTGTGGAGTATGCATCTTCTTTCTCCCTGTCCTTTACACTGTACCGTAGGTTTCCTCCCACACCGAAAGCCATATTATGGTCAGTTTTATGCTCATACGAGGGATGGTGCCATCCATCCATGCATTGAAAATAGCCCGGTCTACAAGCTCACGATGCGTCGCAAGTTACGTTTTGTGAGCTTGTAGATCGGCTATTTTCGCCATCCGACACCGTCCGTGACAGCCCTTACTGCTCAGTGACTATATGCTCTGCTCCTTCTAAAGGCCAAATGGGTCCAATGCATGAAGGAAGCATTTTCCCACTTGACTGGGATCTATCAAGTTGAACTTAACTAATAATGCATAAAGTTGATTTGGTGTCGATTAGGTCAAGGCAGGTTACCAAACTTTTCAGGCCGCGACACCCCCCAAAATAATTATATTTGAATTGGGGACCCCCCCACCCTGACAAGCATTGTAGGAGTTTGAGGCATTACATTTAGTTTGACTCGGTTCCACAGATAAATATTGTGAAAAAAATAGCCAAACCACAAGCTCACAACGCCTCGCACTGTGAGGCGTTGTGAGCTTGTAGATCGGCTATGTTTTTTTAATACAATGTTTGCCTCTTTTTCTCACGTAATATTTGACAATTTGGCCTTCTTGTAACTCTTGTAACTTGGACATTTTTCTGGCCTTAAATGTTCTGGTCTCCATTTTACAAACTTCTCCTCAACAGCAGACTGACTGACTGACTGGCCAACTGTAGCTTAGCAACAGCTGCCCTTAGACGTCAACAGACTGCACAAAACATTTGATTTCTGAATTCACAGAAACAATACAATAGAAGTGAATTCTTCTGAGATGAACAAATTGTTATCCCTCCCCCCCCCTAAATAATAAATATATTGTTGCTGTCGCCGGGCAGAAACCTCTCATCTCCATATTCACACGTTCTAGTCTAATACCTAAGCGATAGAATATATAAAAGCCTAATTTGAAATATCTAAGATTTAAAAAGTATCAATGGTCACACATTTGAGGCATTTTTTTAAACCATTGTTTTTAATGGTGTTTTAAAAGTTACACAAGGTGTGGGGCTTTCCCTTAGAGCAGTGGTTCTCAACCAGTGGTCCGGGGACCACCAGTGGTCCCTGAGGGGATTCCAGGTGGTCCCCAGCTAAATGATGGAGAGTTGGTAACTAAATATACCCTTGTTAGGTAGATCTTTAACTCTTGAGAGTGTAAAATGTAACCAAATGGACCCGTAAGGGTCCATTTGGTTACATTTTACGCTCTCAAGAGTTAAATTATTATTAAACATCTGCATTACTTAATTTACAAGAAGTCTACACAATTAGAGAATGTAGAATAATTGTTATTTTTGATCAACATTGGCCTGTTATCTCTCCTATGGTACCAACAACACATGCATAGGAATCGCACAATACAGCATGGATGGAATTGTGGACAAAATCGTATCCAACAATAACAAAATATTCTATAAGTTTTGTGTCTGAGAGGCTAAACCTCATCAAACGATGGTCCGAGGCTCAAATGCCGAATAAATAATGGACCTTGTTTTGAAAAAGGTTGAAAACCACTGCTCTAGAGCTTGTAGATCTGCTATTTTCGGCTAATGTTCCCCTCAGAAAAGGAATTCTAGGGTTCAAGTGGTTAATGTAAAAAAAGAAAAATCATATCACACAAAGATTTGGCGGACCCCCTGTAGTAGCTCTAAGGACCCCCTGTTGAAAACCACTGCTCTAGAGTGACTGGGAGGCTATTCCGTCGTGGACTTTCCCTTGATGGAGAGGACATTCTGTCCCAAAAAAAGTGGTCTGTCTGCCTATACGATGAACCTCACTGTCTCCTCTGGTGTCTTTGGCCTTGTGCCGTGTGTGCCTTGTGGAGGCTATCTGACCTAAAAGCTAAGCTGCACAGCTATTGTACGGCTACAGTACAAACCCCCCCCCCCCCCCCCCTCCCCCCCTGATCACATGTTGTGGAGAAAACCTGTCATTACTGCTCATTTGCAGTTTCATCACAGAGCTGAGTGCTCCAAGGCTACAAGAGCTACTTTTACCCTGACAATATAATACACACAAGTCAATCACAGTACTTGTGATGATGATGACACATCATGCGCAAGTACACACACACACACACACACACACACAGTCACACAGTCACACACACACACACACACACACACACACACACACACACACACACACACACACACACACACACACACACACACACACACACACACACACACACACACACACACACACACACACACACACACACACACACACACACACACACACACACACACACACACACACACACACACACACACACACACACACATGACATGCGTGCGCACGCACGCACGCACGCAGACGCGCGCACACACACACACACACACACACACACACACACACACACACACACACACACACACACACACACACACACACACACACACACACACACACACACACACACTGAAGTGCACAGTCATTTTCTGGCATTACGCCTGGCTGGAGTAGAAGCAGACACAGTTTAGAATAGATTGGAAGATGTTTACAGAACAACACAGTCTGACAGAGAGAGAGAGAGAGAGAGAGAGAGAGAGAGAGAGAGACACCAAGGCCCATATAATATAACCCTCTTATGTCAATAATAAAGCACGTCGCCGCCTTCACCGTATTAGTTCTCATAATTAAGGCTGGGTGATTATGACTTCAAATCAATATCACCATTGTTTCAAACAAACAGATGGTTGATTGTATATATGAATACGTCAACGAATAAATAAATACAACCTTTCTCGTTTCATTTGAGGAGGGATATTTGGGGATCGGACTCGGGATGGATGTGCCCTTGATTTTCTGTTAACCCTTTAAGACCTGAGGCGATTCTTTCTAATGTTTTCTATTTAACAGTGTTTTGAAAAGAAATCAAACATTTTTTTTCCCCCATGATTTTTCAAAAATAGCAGATCTACAAGCTCGTAGCTATGAGCTTGTATATCTGCTATTTTTGAATAGCCAAAGAAATCTAAAGTGACACAGGTGCGTTCCAGGTATAAATGGGTTAATCACTTGAGCCTGGATGTGTTCGAGTGTTTCTTCTCTTGATGTGTTTGTTCCACTGAAGCCTATATAGATGAAACGTGCCAAAATCTAAATCTTTTAGCTGATCTTTTAGCTTAGATTTAATGATTTAAATCTAAATCATTCCCACAAACAATATTTCTCTCCACGGAACACCATTTCTCCCAAAGAACATGGATCGTTTTGTTTATAAGCCCACTTGTTTCTATGATGAAAGAGCAATTTAAAATATTACTCATTTTCCGTGGTTTTGTCGGCTTTGAGGACGCTTTTGTTAAATGACTTTTGGTTTGTTTCCAGTGGGGAACGAACGGCACACACGTAAATCCCGCCCACTACATTTGATTGGGTAAAGCGCGGCCTGCTTCCTGATCTGATGGCACGCCCACACTTGTAGCCAATGTGCACGGGGCTGTCGACACGGCTACCGACAGATTCAAGCGCAGAGCAGAATCTGTTCTTGAGAGATTAGCAAACCTCACACGTGAGACGAGTTTGAAGTCGGTCGGTCGGACGGTTCTCGAGATACGTGGATTAATCTGCAACACGATATTCAATACATTATAAAACATGCAGTGGGGGGGGGGGGGCTTCGTCTCTCTCTCAGCTAAAGGGGGTCCTTGGCCTGATAAAACGTAGAGAACTCAACTCGGGTCACACTGCTTGCATGCGTGACGCTCAGGCTCGAAGCTTGGCCTGGTCTTATGAGAAGGTGTTAGAGGATTTCAACATAATCTCCTCTTTAAATGTTTTCCTCAGCTGCATACATAAGTAGGTTTAGCTGTCATTCTTCTTGTTCTGTAGTTTAGGTACAGCATGTACTGGAGCCGTTCAAAATACGACAAAAATAACATTAGTTTCTTGTAACCCATTAACCCGTTGCATTCAATCCGGGAAAAAAAACGCATATCTACAAATGTCTTCTAAATCAGTGGTTCTCAAACTTTTTCATGTCAAGGACCCCCAAATTGACACTTATTAGCCCGCGGACCCCCATTTGAAAAGATAAGCCAAGGCCCCCCCATAAGAGAAGACTTTTACGGCTCTAGCAGTGATTTTCAACCGTTTTGATTTGAAGGACCCCCCAGTTTGACATGCAATTAGGCTACGGACCCCCATTTAATGGCATTTCTATCTCTGGGACCCCAATTTCTATTGTAAAATCAATGTTAATGTAACTCAGAGAGTGTACAAATGGAACCAAATGGACCCTAACGGGTTCATTTGGTTCCATCTGTACACTCTCTGAGTTACAAACCCATAAAGGTCAATTTTGATCCTAACTATCTATTTAGCTGGGGACCCCCTGGGACTCCCTCAAGGACCCCTGGGGGTCCCCGGACCCCACTTTGAGAACCAACGTTCTAAATCCTATCAGCGTCCGTCACACTCGGCCTAGAGCACCACATGGCTACGGTCACGGCCTGGCAACCATCCTGCAACCAACCAACCAACCAGACATGCCGCAATCTCTGTCAGACATCCAAAGAGCTGTTTAACCCTTTAAAGACCTGAAGCCCATTCTACAAAATGTCTTCTAAATCCCTAAAACAGTTTTCTGAAAAAAAACGTATGTTTCTATATCAGTGGTGCTCAAACTTTTTCATCTCAAGGACCCCCAAGATTATATGTATTTGGCCGCCGACCCCCATCTCAAAATGTTTTGTTCCAGCCAGGGACCCCCCAGAAGCAAAGATTTGAGTTACAAATGTTTGCTTTAAAACAATATATATATTCAAAGATTAGCACACATTTTCACGATTTTTCCAAAAATAGCAGATCTACAAGCTCATAGCGCGGCACTCGGTGCCGCGCTACGAGCTTGTAGATCTGCTATTTTTGAATAGCCCAAAGTGTAAAATAATGCTTTTTTTGCTCAAATCAAAAAGTGACACAGATGCGTTCCAGGTCTAAAAGGGTTAATAATCATTTTTTGATTACGCGTCAAGTCACTTAATAGCCCCCCCACCCCATCTCCCCTCGGTCCCACGATTAATGTGCAGATTTAATAGTGTGCAGTTATACATCTGACTTGTTAAAAAGCCAAACGGTCACAGGAAGGCCTCTGTCTGTATATATATATATATATATATAGTACCGTTATGGTGCAGTGACTTAGCGCCTCATTTTACTTGGCAGCCCCTTTCCTAGACATATATGAGCACATTCCTCATGTTAATACATTAAGACCTGGAACGCATCTGTGTCACTTTTTCATTTGAGCTAAAAAAGCATTATTTTACACCTTGGCTATTCAAAAATCAAGAAAATGTGTGCAAATTAATATTATTTATATTCTTTTAAAGCGAACATTTTTAACTCAAATCTTTGCTTCTGGGGGGTCCCTGGAACAACATATTTTGAGATGGGGGTTGGTGGCCAAATACATGTCATTCTGGGGGTCTTTGACATGAAAAAGTTTGAGAACCACTGATATAGAAACATAGGTTTTTCAGAAAACTGTTGAGATTTGGAAGACATTAGCTAAGAATCGCCCTCAGGTCTTAATGGGTTAATACTCTCCACTGGCTTTGTGGTGCGTTATGTACTGTATTATATATGTACTGTATATATGCACTGTGCTACCTTCACTTTTTTTTCGGGATGTCGAAGTTTCAGGGCCTAAAAACTATTTTAATTTCAATATTTGACAACGGCGACATGCGACGGGGGGGACGGGGGGCCTTGGGGGGTTGTGATAGATCCATAGCACAAGGCTCTGTCTTCAGGCTCAATAAATGTACTTTAGTAAAAGTACAAAAGTATTGGTATCAAAAATGTACTAAAGTACCAAAAGTAGAAAGTGCTCATTATGAAGAATGTCCCGTTTCAAGTTTTAGAATGTAAAAAATATATTTGAAAATAGCAGATCTACAAGCTGCACAATGCGTCGCATTGTGCAGCTTGTAGATCTGCTATTTTCAAATGGTCAAAAAATTATATAGGGTTGAAGTGGTTAAAGCATGTTTTGTAATAATAATCAAAACCTACAAACTACAAAGTAAGTTTTACAATAATTGTAGAGGTGTAAAAGTACAATATTTGTCTCTGAGATGTAGTGGAGGAGAAGTAAAAGTATTGAAAATTGGAAATAGTCCAGTAAAGTTGTACTTAAGTACATAAGTTGTACTTAAGTACAGTACAGTAAATATACGTAGTAACTTTCCACCACTGTGACGGGGGGGACGGGGGGTCAGGGATTCATGAATTCATAATGAGTCAGGGATTCATGAGTCGTGGAGCTCAAGCTGTGCCGCTCCCTTAGCATGTGTCAAACCAGATAACATACATAACAACACACTTACATGAAACATAACATGAAAACATGTATTCATCAGACAATCATAATTACATAAAGTCGGGGCATAAAATAAAGACTGTGTGGAGTTTTGTTTCGTTTAGTTTCCTGCCTTTTGGTTTGAGTGTGAGTGGGTTTATTTTATACATGCCGTTCCAAACCTCTGCCAGAGTCCTCCACCTAACAGGCACAGCAGGTGGCCTCTGGGTTCTGTATATATAATGTTTTCCTCCTCAGTGTTTTGTAACAGTCCTCCTCCTCTGCCTTTTATCATAAAACAGTGAAGTGCTTTAAAGCAGGTGTTGCTGAGGAGGAGGAGGGTTAGCAGCATGCAGGCTGCACTGCAGCCAAGCAGGCTTTGTTTATGTTATAGAGATCCACAGCACACAGCACCTTCTCACATTATTTACTTAAATAAAAGTATCAATACCCACCTAAAATACTCTGTTACAAGTTCGGCATTCATAATTTACTTGAGTAAAAGTTCAGTAATGGCATCAAAAATGTACTTACAGTAGCAAAAGGAAAAGTAGTCATTATGCGGAAATGTCCCATTTCAAGTTTTCAAACTGTATAAAAATCCTTTGAAAATAGCAGATCTACAAGCTCACAACGCGTCGCCCCGCGACGCGTTGTGAGCTTGTAGATCGGCTTTTTTCAAATAGCCGAAGTATATACCGTATAGGGCTGAAGTGGGTATGTTTTGTAGTAATAATCAAAATCTACTAAGTAACTAGTAACTAAAGTTTCCAGATAATTGTAGTGGAGTAAAAAGTACAATATTTGCCTCTGAGATGTAGTGGAGTAGAAGTAAATGTACTGAAAATTGGAAATACTCCAGTAAAGTTAAAGTACCTCAAAATTGTACCGAAGTACAGTACTTGAGTAAATGTACTTCACACCACTGGTTAGCATGCAGGCTGCAGCCCGGCAGGCCAGCAGCGTGAGTCTTTGTTTATGTGATAGATCCACAGCACAAGGCTCTGTCCAGTGTTGCCAGATTCTGTGAGAGAAACAAGCAACCAGGTCTAGGAAAACCAGCCCAAAAGAAGCCACTATGGGCCACATGAGCACTTTAACATATACAGTACATCAGCTATTTGAAAATAGTAGATCTACAAGCTCACAACGAGTTGCGATGCGACGCGTTGTGAGCTTGTAGATCGGCTATTTTCAAATAAAATCTTGCGGGGAAATTATGATAAGCAGATCTGGCAACCCTGGCTCTGTCTTCAGACCAGGCCCTCCCTAAACATATATTACTATAGCAGTATAGTATATATAGTAGCGTATATATACAGCCCCACTTTGGGTGTTGGAACCGTTTTTATGGGTTGTGAGTAAATATCCAGGTACATTTTTCTTTTATAACATTATTTATCTATTTATTTATTTAAAACATTCAAAAGATTTCTCCAAAGTCCCACCCAAATAAATAAATAAATACATAAATTAAAAATAAATGTATAAATAATAATAATAATAATAATAATAATAATAATAATAATAATACAAAAATAGTGAAACTAGCAGATTCATGAGCTGTAACCAAAACCAAAATCAGAGAATGTCTCTCTCTCTCTCTCTCTGTCTGTCTGTCTCTCTCTCTCTCTCTGTCTGTCTCTCTCTCTCTCTCTCTCTCTCTCTGTCTGTCTGTCTCTCTCTCTCTCTCTCTCTCTCTGTCTCTCTCTCTCTCTCTCTCTCTCTCTCTCTCTCTCTCTCTCCCCCTCCCTCCCTCTCTCTCTCTTTCTCTCTCTCTCTGTCTATGTCTCTCTCCCTCTCCTCTCATTGTCACAGCTGTTTGCGTGTCTCATTACTGGACAAACTTGGGAGGCTTGCGGTCGGGGTGAAAAAAGAATCCCCCGAGGAGAGAGAGAGAGTTAGTTTAAGTTCAAAGGGTTTCTTCATGGAGAGAGAGAAGAGCTGGCTGGAACAAACCCGTTATGTCTTCTTTCTCTTCCTCCTTTCTTTCTCTCTCTCTCTCTTTTCCTTCAGTGGAATGTTGACGTGAGGCTCTGTAAATAGTTTAGATTAATGTCATCGTGTTCCTTCCTCTGTCAAGCAGAGCCAGCTGTTTGTTTTCTCCATATGCTCTAATGTAACGTTGCTTCTCCCCCAGCAATAGAGATGAAGTCACGCTCTCTCTCTCTCTCTCTCTCTCTGTGTGTGTGTGTGTGTGTGTGTGTGTGTGTGTGTGTGTGTGTGTGTGTGTGTGTGTGTGTGTGTGTGTGTGTGTGTGTGTGTGTGTGTGTGTGTGTGTGTGTGTGTGTGTGTGTGTGTGTGCGCGTGCGCGCCGTACTGTGTTGCCGTATTTTGATGTAGTTTTAGTCATAGTCTTTTGAATAAAATTCCATTTAGTTTTAGTCATATTTTAGTCATCTGAAATGTTTTAGTTTTTGTCTAGTTTTAGTCGACTAAATATACAGTTGATTTAGTCGACTAAAATGTATGTTGGCGGTGCCTTGATGGCTTCGTAGTGGCTGATTTTACACTTGGTTGCATGCTGAAAATAGCTTGTAGATCTGCTATTTTCAGAGCACAACACCCGAGCACAACCAAACATAAAATGACTTGTCTTTTAGTTCTACTGGATCTCTTCTCCACTAGTCCCTCACTAACATCTTAGTCTAGATTTTATTTGTTGACAAAATTGTTTTTATTTAGTTTTCGTCAGTGAAAAAAGGTAGTCGACAAATATTTTTTGTCATATTTTTAGTGATTTTTGCTATTTTTGAATTTGAATCCTGAAAAGTAAGAGTTTTGGACATACTGTACTATAGTTTGGGCCGCTGATATGATGACTAGGACACAGCCTGCTATCTGCTGTAGACACAACTACAGGCTGCTTTCCCAGCAGAGCAACACAGTAGTCACTGAAACTGTAACGACACACACACGCACGCACACAGACAGACAGACAGACAGACAGACAGACAGACAGACAGACAGACAGACAGACAGACAGACAGACAGACAGACAGACAGACAGACAGACAGACAGACAGACAGACAGACAGACAGACAGACAGACAGACAGACAGACAGACAGACAGACAGACACAGTGCTTTTGTGGCCTATGTCTTGCCACCTAGTGGTCCTGTACAATGAATCCATTCCAGTTACAATGATTCATAATCCATAGTAATCAGGGTTCAGGGGTCATCAATAAGTCTGTGGCAAAGACTTGTCCTCGTCCGTGGCAAATGTTCGTTTTTTTTTTTACATTACATTATAATATTCTTATTTTGATCATAAGATCCAATTACTGAATGTCGGTCTCCAGGTTTTCCTCAGAATATGTATGACTCTGATTTACTATGACACTACTATTAGGAGTCCAACTAGTACAGTCAGTGGTCCTCAAACCTTTTATTTTAAAGGTCCAAATGGAGCCATAGCCTAGGGTCCATTTGGACCACCTTCAAGGAATACCGAAGGTCCCTCAACCCACTTTGAGGACCACAGCACCAGTAGTAGCCTATACAGATGTGCCACTTCAAAACTTCACACGTTACTGTTCTTTCCCTGAAAGTGCCCTGAAAATGCATTTTTTCCTCCCTGTTTTGCCCTTAAAAATGCACTGTTTTGCCCCTGAAAAGAAGTTGTCACTACACACCCCGTTTTTCCCTTCAACAGACATCCATTTACATGAGAACAAAAGAATGTGTGTTGAAGAAGGTGTCAGACTCATTATGAGGCGAAAGGTGATTTGAAGAGGTCCTTGACCAGTTGCTCAAATTAATTAGCATCATAAAAGCAGTGATCATCAAAATAATTCAGCATTTTAAATGCCCTTCTTTGTCCCTCTTATTGCCCTGGGAATCCCCTGAAAATGTACTGTCTTGGCGATGGCAGGACATTTGAAGTTTTGAAGTGGCACATCTGTACATGTAGGTCTAGCTCTGTTGTTTCTGGTAATATTTATGTCCATGGCAAAAAAATAATTTTGACAAAAATGTCCACCACAAGCTGGCATGTAGATGAACCCTGCATAGTATGTATGTATGTATGGAGGATCACCTTCCTCAGAGCAGAGGCTAGAAGGGGATGTGATGTGACGTGAGTCATCCAACCTGCCAGGCTCACACACTTTTGTCCAAGCATCACCATTGTGCTACAGTATAGTGTGTGTGAAGAGAACCTTAAGAGAACCTGCCGGTGTCATGATGCGACCGCCTGTGTGTGTGTGTGTGTGTGTGTGTGTGTGTGTGTGTGTGTGCGTGTGTGTGTGTGCGTGTGTGTGTGTGTGTGTGTGTGTGTGTCACACGTCTCACATACGTGTCCTCGTACCTTAGCACATACCTTTTGCCGTGTCTTTTCCTGTCACCCTCTCTGACTCGCTCATGCATTGATTCGAGCTCACACGCTCCGTTGGTCTTTCACATCACATACCTATATGTGTGGAAGTGGGAAAAACTTCACCTGCCTCTGACTCATGGCATCGGGCGGTCACACTAATATTATCGTCGCTGTCATTATGTCCAAAACGGTTACTTTTTCAGTTCAAATTCAAAAACGGCAAAAGAAGCAGACACTGTGGTATGATCAAGTATAGGCCGGTAATTTACGATATTCCAAACCTTTCGGCTCAAGACCCAAAAGATACGTCCGATGTCTCCCCGGCGCGAACTGCCTATTCCCATATTGTTGAAGCAAGGGGGCCGGGGGGCGGGTGGGGAGAGAGCCTGGAAGGTTCAACTATAGGTTCAACTGAACCTTTCTTCCATTTTCCTCACCAATTTGTGAAGGTCTATTTTGGGTTGATGGTCCACATAGCAAAGTGTTGATATTTAATTAGAAAGGCAGAGAATATTTGTCATTGTGCTTCAATTCAAAAGGAGCTTTATTGGCATGAGAAAACACATGCAAATGTTGCATACATGCAAGTGCAAACTTAATTTTGCTTTTTAGGGTATAAAAACTGTACGACATACAAATAGCACACATGCAAGTTCAAAGTTAGTGCAAACATGCAACGATCACACAAAAGTAGCAAACTTGTGCCACAAACATCACTGCAATCACACAAAAGACATCACTGCAAACAGATATATACACACTTTTTTTTTTTTAAGTCCAAACCCCTAACTGCTCCCTAAGCGCTGACTAATAGCAGCACTCACTCACTGCTTTGGATGGGAGCAATTTCTCTACGCAACTCGGCTAAGACGGCGCCATACCCGGAAGGGGCGTGGCCTCCCAGCCCCGCCAGCCCCGCCCCCCTTGCTTCAACAATATGGGAATAGGCAATTCGCCTCCCCGGCACCATAACTTACACAAATATATGATGTAATAGATGTAGATAGTGGAAAATAGCCAATCTTACAAGCTCACAATGCGTCGTATCACGACCCAATATAATTGACATCATTAGCAGCACCATCCATGGTATTTAATCGATGGATTATGCAGGAGATGCAAACTGCTGAGGAACGTTTCATGTAAAAGGAGAGGTTGTCCAGTCACAGGACAGGCCCGTGGTTCTGCGGTCAGAATCACTGTGTGTGCGTAGCCTTATGTCTCCTCATGTCCAAGAGAGAAGACATCTGTGATATCTTGACTTATGAACTTAACCCATTCAATCCGGGAATGCATCTGTGTCATTTTTTCGATTTCTTCGGCTATTCAAAAATAGCAGATCTACAAGCTCACAGCGCTATGAGCTTGTAGATCTGCTATTTTTGAAAAAAATGTGAACAATTGTGCAAATATTTGAATATCTATATAAATCTTTAACTCAAATCTTTGCTGTAGGGGGTCCCTGAAACAAAATAGTTTGAGATGGGGGGGTCCGCGGACAAATTCACATAATTTTGGGTGGTCCTTAACATAAAAAAAACTGTTTTTTAGAAGACATTTGTAGAATCCCCAGGAGCAAAGCAGAGTTAAAAAATGTTCGCTTTTTAAAAAATATTTGCACACAATTTTCACAATTTCTCAAAAAAGTAGCAGATCTACAAGCTCTTACTCGGTGAGCCGCGCTATGAGCTTGTAAATCTGCTATATCTTTTGAATAGCCAAA